>NC_039361.1:58581917-58598551 GCF_003573695.1 Papaver somniferum
TTACATGCATCAGTTAAAGCTATCAATTCTGACAACATTGTTGAATCAGAAATACAAGTCTGCTTCTTGGAACTCCAAGACACAGCAGCACCCCCTAATGTAAAAATCCATCCAGAAGTTGACTTGGAATTTGATTCTACATTGTTCCAGTTAGCATCGCTGTACCCCTCTAGTGCAGCGGGATAGCCTTGGTAATGCAAACCAAAATTTATTGTTCCTTTCAAGTAAGCCATAACTCTTGAAACTGCTTTCCAGTGTTCATATCCTGGATTACTTGAGAAACGACATAATATTCCCACGGCTTGGGCTATGTCCGGTCTTGTGCAATGCATAGCGTACATAAGACTCCCAATAACACTAGAATACTCAAGTTGAGCATGAGTACGGCCGGTGTTCTTCATTAACTTGATAGTATGGTCTAAAGGAGTAGGTGCTGGATTGTCATCAAAGTGACCAAATTTCTTGAGAAATTTCTCAATATAATGAGATTGAGTTAAAACCAACTCATCTCCCTTTCTTAGGATCTTAATTCCCAAGATTACATCAGCCTCTCCTAAATCCTTCATATCAAAGTTAGAACTAAGAAACTTCTTTGTTTCTTCTTTGGTACACCACGTTATAACATGATAGCTTTAGGGGCTACTAGTAAAAACACATGTGCGATGCACATGCTTGAATTTGATTCTTTTAACAACACCAAATTGGATAGCAATGATATCTTTTTTGTAAAATAAAATTTACTATTCTTACTTGTACTTTTTACTAGGTAATTCAAAGAGCTTTTTTTTTTTTGATAAAAAAGATATTCATTACTAAACAGAGGATTATGTAGTTTTGCTTTCCTCTGCGAGGATAGCTTTGATACAAACTGGAGAATCATTGATTCCCGTACAAAACATATAATCTTTTGCAAACTTAGTTAAGACATCAACACTATTATTACATTCCCTAGGAACATGAACACATTCTAAATTCCTAACAACACTTAGACGTCTACTAATATCCGCTAGAAGGTTATGATCTTTCCATTTTACTTTTTCAAAATTTGAAGCAGCAACTTCAGTAACATTTTTAGCATCTCCTTATAGAATTACATTATTATAACCTTTTTTGACAATCCATTCTGCAGCTTCGAGCATAGTCAGCACCTCAGCATGCTCTGGATATCTGGCTTTATTCCACTTCACCATTGCCCCCAGGAATCTACCTGCATCATTTCTAACAATTAGCCCCATACTCATAATTTTAGTATCATAATCAAAAGCGACATCAAAATTTAACTTTATCCAGCCTTTTGGAGGAAATTTCCATGTTTTATCTTTTACTCTTCATACCATGAAAATTGTGTTAACAACATTGCTAAACAAACCATATTTATAACAAAAAGCTTTAATACTAGCAATTATGGTATTTGGGTTAGTGCAAGCATTTTCAAAAACTTTACGACATCTATGCTTCCACAACAACCACATTATGACTGCAACTAGCATAACAACATTTTGATTTCTGAAGAAGATATTGTTATTTCCATCCTGCCAAGTTCTTATCCAGTTTTGCAGAGAGTTAACTTGTTGTTGAGTAGAAGAGCTTCAAGAATTAAAGCAAACTAAATTTCTCTTGCAAGAGTGCAACTGACTAGAATATGGAAATCGGTTTCTTCCTCTCAGTTACAACAGGGACAATAGTAATCTGGCAACCTCATATGTCTGCCAAGTCTTGTTCTTGTTTGAAGAATACCTTGCATACATCTCCACAAGACCATATTCACTTTATAAGGAAGCTTCAAATGCCAAATTTTTAACCAGAGTTTTTGTTCTTCAGCACTTTGTATGTGTTGACAAGAAGGCTGAGTTAGAAACCTGTATGTGGATTGCACCGTGAATTTATTATTTTTGGTTAGACTCCATTGCAGTTTATCAGAACTTGTGTTTAAGAGCCAGATTTCACATATCTTGTTGATTAAACACATTTTGCAGACTGTTAAGATTCCACTGCTGAGAATACTCATTCTTCAAAGTAAGAGTGCTAAGTTTGACATTGTTGTTTCTGTGAGCTTTATAGTTTGATAAGGATTGTGGCGGCATATCTCTGCTATTATCCTTCCAAATTTTTACTTTGAAACCATCCCCAATACTCCATATGTAATGTTGCTTAACTATTTGAAGACCCAAAAAAATGCTTCTCCAAATCCAATTTCTATTTAGATTTATCTTATCACATAAAGGATCTTTCCCATTAAAATATTTAGCTGATAGAATCTTCACCCACAAAGCATCTTTTTCGGTCACCATTCCCCAATTCAGTTTAGCCAGAAGAGCATCATTTGGACCCTACCTGAATCTTTAAAACCGAAACCCCCATATCTCTTTGGCTTAGCCATTCCAACCCAAGATTTTAATATTAGATCTTTCTCTTTTCCTCACCAATACCTTCTTTGAGTTCTTTTTTATTTCTACGATGATCTTGGTTGGCATTTGGAAACAGCCCGTCTGATAATTTGCCATTGTACCCAAAACAGATTGTATCTGAGTAGTCTTACCATCTTCATTAACCAATTTTCCTTTCCAAGGAGCTAACCTTTTTTGAATTTTCTGCACTATAGGTTTAATACTTTCACTTTTTTTTCTACCCAAAAACAAAGGAAGACCCAAATACTTTCCATTCAAGCCTATCTTCTTAATCTGTAAAATATTTAAGTAGCTATCACAATCATGATTTGACATACAATTACTGAAAAATACACTTGATTTGCCAAAATTTATCTCCTCCTCCGAAGCTTTACTGAATTCATTAATTATTTGAAGAAGATTTCACATGACGATGACTTGGTTTGCAAAACAGTAAACAATCATCTGCGAATGATAAATGATTAATAGAAGGAGCATGCATACTGACTTTTATCCCTTTTATAAGACGAAGACTTTCAGCTTTACTCAATATTCTTGAGAAACCCTCCATACACAAAATGAATAAATACGGAGATATGAGGTCTCCTTGTCACAGCCCTCTAGTAGGATGAAAATAAGAACACGGAGATCCATTAAGAAGAATGGCTATCGAGGTAGTACTGACACATTGCTCAACTAATTTACACCATTTATCAGAAAAACCTAAATTGTTCAGAATATCCAGTAAGAAACTCCATTCAATCCTGTCGAAAGCTTTAGACATATCAAGCTTTACAAAGAGCTTTCTAAATATGTTAATTTTACATATATCCGGCGTGTATTTTGGAAGATATCAAGTTTTTAAGATTTGATATATTTTTAAAACAATAACATTTCTGTGAATATGTAAATATGTAGGGTTGAATATGTAAATATTAATTTAATAGATGTTTTTACCCTTAAACACATGTGAAGTAATAATTGATATTGAAGGTCATATTAGTAATATCAAGGTTACACTAAGATATTTTGTCCTTTTGTGACCAATCAAAATATCTCTTTTCTTTATATTAGTAAATATAAGATATAAGTATGTGGTGCCAGACTAATTGACACACTAGCAAAATACAACACAACATGCATGAAAGGATAGCCTAGAGCACAACATGACATGCATTTTTTTAACTAATTTACGATCAGGCTTGGAAGAGTAAACAAATCCTTGAGGCTGAGAAATGTACGTATTTTCTTTTTAACAAACCAAAAACAAAGGCGTCGTTGGATATCTCCAACTGCCTAATGGAATATTTTTTGGTTAATGCAAGAGCATAGTACTGCCGTCTTAAATTTTCGTTGTTCTAATAGTAGGACTAAAAGTTTCACTAAATGGAGGTAACCAAATGAGAATTCTATAGATTTCATAGATTTTTTTTGAACGATATTTTAGAAATTTTCAGGAAATCTAGAGATTTTTAGTGATTTTATGAGAGTGGTACAAAAAATCGTGATTCGTAGATCCAAAAAATGAATTCTAATAAAAAATTCACAATATCTACTAACTTTTTTGTCATGCAAGTTAAAATACTATGAATAGATCGTAAAATATATGTTTATTGTCAAACAAATTAGTATGTATGTCACACCATATGTGTTTTCTTTTCTTATTTATCTTCATTTTTTTTCCAATTACTATCTTGTTCTCTTGTCCATGACAGGGTACTATCAAAGAGAATGAGTGTACATGGAATATAAATCATCTAGTGTCCGACTGCTAGACCATTGTAAAATAAAGGAAAAAATGATTTGGTTGTGAATTCAATGCTTATGAGAAAACAAAAATCAAGTTTTAAAATCTCTAGAAATATTTAAGAGAGATTTTAATCATACATATTTCTAATAAAAGTCCTCCAAGTTAATTCTATACTAGTACAACCGTTGCCACCGTGGGAGGACCGACCGAAAAACTTGACGAAACGACACCACGACGTGATTACATGAATTCATATTTGTAAATGAAAAAAAATATTGTAAAAGAGATGCTAGATCGCCGGAAGTTGTCCAGGAAAGTAGCTCAGTTGACCGGCAAAGTCCATCCGGTCACCGGTCAAACGAGTCAATCTGTTCAGGTCAGCTTATTCAACCCGGTCAAGCACTTAGTCAGGGTCTAGTCAGATGGTGAGTCAGAGTCATCTTATCTAACTGGTCCAATTTTCCAAGGCCTAAGCTCCTGTTGCGCCTTATTGCGCATCATAACTTCAGTTCAGCCACATTCAACAACTGCGCCAGCTTCATATCTTCCCAATCTAGTATCCATCTCTCCCATTTTCTTCATTGCAGCACCACCGTAGCACCTACAGTTCCCTATCCACTACTTCACACCAAATCAACACAAACCAGCTGCAGCTACCCATTTCTTCAGTTCCATCTCATCGTGAACTCCATTTTCAGTTCGATACCACCATTATCTGCAACTGCATTCACCAACCCTGATCTTCTAAAATCATTTCAGTCTACTGCATCCATTTCAATTGCAGCTGCAATATCAAATTCATTATGTAGCTTCATAAATAATAGCACCAGGGCATTTTCTTGCATCATTCGTAGATGCATCTCAGTTTCATTCACTACACAGTTGCATTTTTCAACACAATTCAAGTTGTTCCAGTTCAAACATCCCAACACCAAAATTGCACCTGCAACTCACCATTTCATGTTTATCTTCTCAACTCAACTTCATTATCTTCTGCCAATACCATTTCCTCCAACTGATGGCAACAACAAGCCAACATCATAAACAATACTGCCAAGTATTCACTGTTTTCCACTTCAATTCCATTGCTTCAGCTCTTCCATGCTTTCCATGCAATCATTCCTAAACATACATCTATAATTCATACTCCATGTAACTCCAGCTGCAGACGACCAACACCACCTGAATCTTCATACTCCATTCAAGATCAACACCTACATCACTTTCTCGGTTTCATCATTATCTTCCATGCTAAGCTGAGTGTGTGCATCGCCGTTTGTCACAGTAGCCTCTCCCTCATCATTTCATCTTCATCATAGTCATTCTCACCATCATGATTTGTAATAGCTCAAGACTGAAAAAGTGGGGGGTACAACAACCTCACCCAATATTTCGCTTAGCAATCTGTATGGACTAACTTCAATATACTTTTAAGAGAATCAACTAGACAGTCAGACTCAATCTTAAAGAAAGGTATATCAAAGAGTTATATCTCAACTTCTCGATTCAATACTTACTCAAGCAAATAGAAATTTGCGATACAAGAGAAATTAACTTGAACGGTACCAAAGACCAATGTTCAAGGATCAATCAATTTCAATCAACAACCAAAGGTTGGATTTACCAATTGATCGATTCAACACATAACCTGTGATATTTCAATTATATAACAAAATATAATGCGAAAAAGAAATAACACACACACCATAAGTTTTGTTAACGAGGAAACCGCAAATGCAGAAAAACCCCTGGACCTAGTCCAGATTGAACACACATTGTATTAAGCCGCTACAGACACTAGCCTACTAAAAACTAACTTTGGTATGGAATGTAGTTGAACCCTAATCAATCTCACATTGATTCAAGGCACAATTTCGCTCCTTACGTCTCTGATCCCAATAGGATACTGCGCACTTGATTCCCTTAGCTGATCTCACTCACAACTAAGAGTTGCTACGACCCAAAGTCGAAGACTTTAACAAAAAAAATATGTATCATGCTGAAAAGTCTACAGGAATAGATAAATTTGTCTCCCACAGAAATATCTATGAGTTTTATTCCATCTTTTGATAAATCAAGGTGAACAAGAACCAATTGATATACCGGACTTATATTCCCGAAGAACAGCCTAGAAATATCAAACACCTCACAATAATCTTAATCGACTAGAGAAACAAGATATTGTGGAATCACAAACGATGAGACGAAGATGTTTGTGACTACTTTTATATCTTGCCTATCGGAGAAATTAATCTCAAGCCAATCTTACGATTGCACTCAATCACGATAGAAACAGCAAGATCAGATCACGCAAATACAGAGAAAATAGTTGGGTATGTCTTACAATCCCAATGAAGTCTTCAAGTCATTAACCTACAGGGTCTTGGTAGAAACCTAAGGTTAAAGGATAATTGACTCTAACTTATACAACTAGTATCACACAGGAGGTGTGGGGATTAGGTTTCCCAGTTACTAGAGTTCTCCTTTATATAGTCTCCAAATCAGGGTTTGCAATCTAAGTTATCTTGGTAACAAAGTATTCAATATTCAACGTTAGATGAAAACCTGATTAGATTCAAGCTAATATCTTTCAACCGTTAGATCGAACTTAGCTTGTTATACACAAATGAAATGAACGTTTATTTAGGTTTGTGTAACCGTACCTAAACGTGTACACCTAGTTGGTTCAACGGTAGTTAACCAATGGTTAGCCATATGAGCACTTTCATATCAACCTTATTCATCTTTACCATAACTAGTTCAAATGACTCAAAAGAACTAGTTAGAGAGTTGTTCAATTGCTTAGGTCTCGCAGAAGTATATAAGACATAATCGAAGCAAAAACTATTTTGATTCACTCGAATCGATTCATGAGCATTATAGCCACGGTTTGCAAATATGAATTCCTTAGTTTATATATGTCTTATTTCATGAAAAACCGTTTTTAGAAAATAACCCACTCAAGTATGCATACCGATACGCATACTTAAATATCCGGTTTAAGTTTGTTTTTAGTTCACAAACTCCAGCAGAAATTCACGGGATGTGAACTTCTGGCAGTACGGGTACGCGGACTTAGCTTCCGGACATCCTGAACTAGTAAAGTACGCATACTTTACTTCAAGGATTTTGGACTTACACAAGTATGAGTTCACATACAATGTTTATATCCATTCAAGGTTATATATTCTAAACTTTCATTTCAATCATTGAAACATTCTTAGAGGATGTTAAATATAGGTTATTCACACACTATTTTTCATCAAAGCAATTTTCAAGATATTGAAATAATCAACATGACTTTCGTCACTTGTAAGGATGAACTTGGCCAAAGCGAAAGCTTACCAACACATATTTCGAGAAATAGATAAGCGAGATGAACTCGGCTGGAAATAACAAATGTGTCGAAGTCTATATAGCAATACGACTTTTGTCTCAAGATAGGAGATAGAGTAGATAGATTTTTGAGTCATAGATAAGTTCAAGTTTCCACATACCTTTTAGTCGATGAAGTTCCACCAGTTCCTTGAGTAGTTATTCGTCTTTGCATGATGAACGTCGTGGAGTCTAAAGCTCAACTACACTTTCTATCCTAGTCTGAGACTTAGCCATAAGTAGACTACAAATCAAGACTTATAGTTTTGGCAACTAAACTTGACAAACCAGCTTGAGATAGCAATTGCTTGCGAGTTCGACCGAGCAGTGCACTAACAATCTCCCTCTTTGTCAATTTTAGTGACAAAAATATCAATATATATGGAATATAAAATAAATAAACTTTGCAGCTTCTCTTCCACATGCATGATCTCCTTGGTTCTTCAACATTACTCGAAATCTTCGTCACTTCCAAGTACTCCAATGATTCCAAAGATATTCAATGCAGCATCATCGTTGTTGAAGATCCGTAGCCATAACAATGAGAAAACAAAATCTCTCAATCATTTTTACACAATGTCATAGTATTATTACACAACATCAAAGTTCAATTGTATCACAACTTCGACAAAAATACCTTGGTGATATGTATCACTCCCCCTTAATCAATACTTCAGCTCATATGAAAACCACTCCCCCTTACATAATGATCCGAAAACCATATGTATTTGTAGTGTGAACTACACATTAATTCTCCCCCTTTTTGTCAATAAAATTGGCAAAGGTACGAAAACTAGTGGGATCCTAATGAAATTTCCATAGAGACACTTCATGACCAAAAGAAAGTATAAATCAACTTTTTTAGATGAAATCATATAGCCGAAGCTAAATGCATTCATCAAGGAGTTTAAAAAGATACAAGATAACCCCTACAATATTCCACAGCCGCACTCCCCACAAAGATTTGGAAATTGTAGATGGTGGATTTTCGACAAAGGCTAAAATCGTAAAACCATAATCTTACATATTCCTGATCCAACAATCAGATGACTATTGAAGCTCATGTCTCTTATCGAAGCATGAAATCTCATGCCATAAGAGTCTCTGAATGAGTATACTTCTCTCAGAGCATACAAGAATATGCAGTCTCTCAACTTAGGCAACAACATATTTCATGAATACTGAGCAATTTCAGTAGTCACTTTTATATAGAATCGAACGATTGGACGGCTCCTAGACAGCTTGCCTGCTAGTATAGAGTGATAACGTCTTCAGGATGTAACAATGTTTTCCCTGACTGTATAAAATACATGTGTATATAATCTTAATGAGTGAACAGCTCCTAGACAACTTGCCTGCTAGTATAGAGCAATAACGTCTTCAGGATGCAACAAGGTTTTCCCTGACTATATAAAAGAGATATGACGTTTCAACAAGCTCATATCTCTCAATTCTCAGATAACTTAATGCTCCTAGACGGCATGCCTGCTAGTATAGAGCCATCAATTAATTATCTCTAATCATTAACTGAATACTCAGCAATACTCAACAATTATTCGTAATATTTCGTCACTTCAATTTGTGGTTCTTCCCGGCATAATTCCACGGGTTAGTGATAAATATTCAACGTGCGGGCATCTGAGCAGCTATCGAGTAAGCCCCGACTAAAACGGTGCAAGTGTACTCAGCAATAATGCACAAACGAGCACCTGAATGGACAAACGAGCATTCCAAAACACGAAGGAACAATGAACCTATGCAAAATGGGATGAAAAATAATAATAATAAAATATTAGCAAAGGCGCTAAGGGACTGGGCTCACCGGCTGGCCAGTGACGCCGTGGCCAGTTACACGCCTAATTTCATATTTTATCATGTTTTATTATTTTTTCCTGATCTCATGAAAGTCTTTTCATTTGAGCAAATCTCCTTCGTCTCAAGGAAACTCCCTAATCTCATGGTGTTTCCTCATGTCAAAGAAATAATAAAAATAAGGAAAGGTGTCGTGGGACAGAGCTTCTAGCCGTGGCCGGTCCCACACCTCATGGTTCCTTATTATTTTATTATTTTCCCCATCTCATGAAAATTCCCTGATTTCATGATATTTCCCTAAACTCATGAAAATTATGTAAAATTAGGGAGAAAACGCATGGGACCGGGCTCATTGGCCGACCGGCCATGCCCTAGCCGTGGCCGGTCCCACACGCTCTTGTATCATTATTTTAATATTATTTGTTTCCCTCATCCCATGGAAACTCCTTGATTTCAACAAATTCCTTGGTTTCAACAAACTCCTTGATTTTATGATATTTCCCTAAAATCATGAAAAATATTATAAAATTAGGAAAAGTGCCTTGGGACCGGGCTCTTTGTCCGACCGGCCATGCCTTGGCCATAGCCGGTCCCACACTTCATGATTCCTTCATTATTTTATTATTTATCCCTTCATCTCATGAAGTTTCCCGGTTACAGCAAAAATCCCTGATTTCTTCATATTTTCTCAAAATGTTGCTCAAACGCACACCAGAAAATATCGAAATTCTCAGGACTGAGAAATGGACACTTTGGCGACATGAGGATGTTACCTTGTACGACCAAGGTTGGCTCTTTGGCTTGCAAGAAGCTGGTCTCACATATTTTCACAATTTGACCTAATTTGCACAATTGCACGTACTAGGTCAAAAACTCTTCCAAACAACTTCGAACTTCATAGAATGATCGTCAGTCGATCCCATGACCAACCATGGCCGGTTTCTTGATCGCTTGGTCGGTCCCTCATCTCTTCATAATTAGGTTTCAACACCTAATGCTGAGACGGGCATTATTTTGATAAATGATCAAACCAGCATTTAATCATCTTTTCACCAACTGGTCTTCAAGAGACTTTGGTATTTTCCTCATTTGAGCATCTGGGCGCTACATGGTCGGTCCCTCCTTCATTTGATGAATGATTTCCAATAAATCATCAATTTATCATCAATTCATCAATTGATCAAAATTAGGATTTCGAATCCAAGGTTCATAATTCCAGATTCAAACGCTAATAATTTTATGTTGATCCCATGATCAACACCCTAATTAATTATACTCGGTTCAGTTGCCAGTATTTTAAATTAATATTTATCTTGGAGCTGTTACCAATGATTCCTCAAACAAGCAACATTTGCTCACACCAAAGAATATTGGCTCAACTATTAATATTCAATAATTCATCAAACGAGCAACATATGCTCAGATCAAGGAATATTGGTTCAGCTATCATTATTCAACGACTCAGAACAATATCTGTTCACTTTAGCTATCAACATTTATTCGAGAATTATATCTCTGTCTCAACAGACACGTTCAATTCGTGAGTTTCAAAAAAATTGAAAATCACGTTAAACTCAGCAATACAAGGACTCATCGTCCCATGAAGTCAGCAACTGACTAACTAAAACCACGAGATGTCAATCATGTCATATGGGGGGACATTAACTAGGGTTTTGGTCTGGCGGTATACGGCACGTGTATTCATACACACGATGAGAATGTAAGCAAGTCGTGCAATCAGTTGGAGGAGTTGGAAAAGTAGTGGGTGGAAAATTAACCAAATATCCGCACGATGAGCAACTGGTTTTGACACGATTTCCCCACTTCCCCACTCTTTGACTCCATCAACTGTCACACTTCATGGAATCACGGTGTTTACAATTCTGGCAATATAAATAATTCTCTGAATCATGATTGAAAGAACAAGACAATCTCTCGTCAAGCAAACAACACGAGATTAAAAACTCAACGTATGAGCAATTACTCTCAACAGAGCAAATTCAATCAATCAGAACTTATTTTATTTCTTCACGCAGAATACGCAACACACCTACAATCTTTGATCATCATTGATCTCACACATTTCTCAGCTTCCCTCCTACAGACCGACCCATCCTCTCTTGTGACCGAATTTACTCTGGAGCGGCCATTGTCTTGGTTTAGGAAGGAGTCTTACAGATTGATCTCTCGAACTTAAAGCACTCCCTTCTTGCAGTGCATCTATGTGAGGTTGAGCATTTTCTCGGTTCAAGGAGTCTTATCCGCACAGTCGTCTCCTCAATTCCGTAAAAACCAGCAAATCGTTTTTCCCCATCTACAGAAATTAAGCACAAGTTCAATTAAGAACTCTCCCCCATAAAATGTCATTCCCGAAATAACAACAAGAGCGACCTTACTTTCACAAGAAAAGAATGATTCTTTGTATAACAATAAATCACATAAGAATATGAATTTGTATCCAAAATACTCAATTAAATTAACCACAAGAGAACCCATGATTAATTTAATCGGAAATGCTCAACATAAGAGAACTTACGGATCCGCACAGTATATACATAAAAATATGGATCAGGGAAGATCAATACTGCGGAATAAACAAAGATTCATTCTATTATTCATCACTATTTGCACAATGACATATAATAGACTTAATCTTTGTAAACAAAAGTGAAAAAGCAGGGGTCTAACAATACCACCCAATATTTCGCTTAGAAATCTGTATGGACTAACTACAATATACTTTGCTAGAAAATCAAATAGATAGTCAGACTCAATCTAGATTAAAGTATATCGAGGAGTTAATATCTCTCTCTTGTTTTGATTTACACGAGCTAAAAGAAATGAGCGAGTCCTTAATCAAACACAAGGATGGTACCAAAGACCAATATCCAAGGATCAATCAATGACAATCAACAACCAAAGGTTGCATTACTCTAATTGATGATATAACGAACAACCTGTATTAATTCAATTATTAAGATAAAACAATATAATGCGGGAATTAAAATAACACAGACACCAGAAATTTTGTTAATGAGGAAACCACAAATGCAGAAAAACCCTGGGACCTAGTCCAGATTGAACACACACTGTATTAAGCCGCTACAGATACTAGCCTACTCCAATCTAACTTCATACTGGATTGTAGTTGAATCCCAATCAGTCTCCCACTGATCCAAGGTACAGTTGTACTCCCTACGCCTATTATCCCAGAAGGATACTGCGCACTTGATTCCCTCAGCTGATCTCACCCACAACTAAGAGTTGCTACGACCCATAGTCGAAGACTTGAAATAAACAAATCTGTCTCACACAGACAAGTCTATCAAAGGATCAATTCGTCTCCCACAGATAAACCCTAAAAGGTTTTGTTCCGTCTTTTGATAATAATCAAGGTGAACAGGAACCAATTCATAATCCGGTTTTATATTTCTGAAGAACATCCTAGAGTTATCAATCACCTCGCAACAATCTTAATCGTATGGTAGCGAAACAAGATGTTGCGGAATCACAAACAATGAGACGAAGATGTTTGTGATTACTTTTTATATCTTGCCTATCGGAGATATCAATATCGATCCAATAAATCTGATTGTACTCGTACGATAGAAGATGCAAGATCAGATCACACAACTACGATAAAAGTAGTAGGTCTGGCTTCACAATCCCAATGAAGTATTTAAGTCGTTAACCTTGTTTTAGAAGAAAAAAACCAAAGGTTAAAAGAGAACCGACTCTAGTATGCAAACTAGTATCACACATGAGGTGGGGGATTAGTTTTGCATAGATACTAGAGTTCCCCTTATATAGTCTTTCAAATCAAGGTTTGCAATTAAGTTACCTTGGTAACAAAGCAATCAATATACACCGTTAGATGAAAACCTGATTTAGATTCAAGCTAATATTTCTCAACTGTTAGATCGAAAACTTAGCTTGTTGCACACACTTGACAATGCACGCTTTTAGGTTTGTTAACCGTACCCAAACATATGAACTTGTTCGTTCAACAACAGTTAACCAAAAGGTTAGACATATGAGCATTCCATATCAACCATGTTCTTCTTCACCATAACTAGTTCAAATGATTTCAAATGAACTAGTTTGATAGTTGTTCAATTGCAAGGAAATCTCATGTACTACACAAGATACAATTGAAACAAAGATGATTTGATTCACTTGAATCGGTTCATGAACTTTTATAGCCACGGTTTGCAAACTGCATTCCTTAGTCTTTTTAAGTTTAAGTTCAGAAATCATCTTCAGATATATAACCTTCTCAAGTTCGCAGACTAGGTTCGCGGACTTAAGTTACCGGGCAGAGTTTACAAACTCCAGTAGAAATTCTCGAGTATGAGAACTTTGTCGGTTCGCGGACAGGGTTCACAGACTTAGTTTCACGCAAATAGTTTGTCCACTCCAGCAAAAATTCTCGGGTTTGAGAACTTCGGCAGTTCGCGTACTTGGCTCACGTCATTCTTCCGGTTCTCTTGATCAACAAATTTCGCAAACTTTGGTTCAAGGAATAGGATTTATACATAAATGTGTTTCCACAACAATGCTTATTGAAAAATCGGGGGTCTAACAACACCACCCAATATCTCGCTTAGAAATCTGTATGGACTAACTCCGAAATACTTTCTAGAGAATCAACTAGACAGTCAGACTCAATCTAGGTAAAAGTATCTCAAGGAGTTAATATCTCTCTCTTGTTTTGATTTACTCGAGCTAATAGAAATCAACGAGTCTTTAATCAAACACAAGGAATAACTTGGATGGTACCAAATACCAATATCCAAGGATCAATCAATGACAATCAATAACCAAAGGTTGGATTATTTCAATTATAAAGATAAAACAATATAATGCGGAAACTGAAATAACATAGACACCAGAAATTTTGTTAACGAGGAAACCGCAAATGCATAAAACCCCCGGGACCTAGTCCAGATTGAACACACACTGTATTAAGCCGCTACAGACACTAGCCTACTCTAAGCTAACTTCGGACTGGACTGTAGTTGAACCCCAATCAGTCTCCCAATGATCCAAGGTATAGTTGTAATCCCTATGCCTATGATCCCAGCAGGATACTGCGCACTTGATTCCCTTAGCTGATCTTACCCACAACTAAGAGTTGCTACGACCCAAAATCGCAGACTTTAACAGTAAACAAATCTGTCTCACACAGACAAGTATATCAAAGGATCAATCCGTCTCCCACAGAAAAACCCTAAAGTTTTTGTTCCGTCTTTTGATAATAATCAAGGTGAAAAGGAACCAATTGATAATCCGGTCTTATATTCCCGAAGAACAGCCTAGATAAATCAATCACCTCACAAAAATGTTAATCGTATGGTAGGGAAACAAGATGTTGCGGAATCACAAACAATGAGACGAATATGTTTGTGACTACTTTTTATATCTTTCCTATAGGAGATATTAATCTCAAGCCAATCAATCTGATTGTTCTCGTACGATAGAAAATGCAAGATCAGATCACACAACTACGATAAAAGTAGTATCGGTCTGGCTTCACAATCCCAATGAAGTCTTTAAGTCGTTAACCTGGTTTTAGAAGAAGAAAACCAAAGTTTAAAGGAGAAACGACTCTAGCACGCAAACTAGTATCACACGTGAGGTTTGGGGATTAGTTTTGCACAATACTAGATGTCTCCTTTATATAGTTTTTCAAATCAGGGTTTCGCCTTGTTCACAAAGCAAACAATGTCCACCGCTAGATGAAAACCTGATTTAGATTCAAGTTAATATTTCTCAACCGTTAGATCGAAAACTTAGATTGTTATACACAAATGAAATATACGCTTCTAGGTTTGTTAACCGTACCAAAACGTGTATATTTTTGGTTCAACAATAGTTAACCCAAAGGTTAGCCATATGAGCATTTCATACCAACCATATTCTTCTTCACCATAACTAGTTCAAGTGACTCAAATGAACTAGTTACAGAGTTGTTCAATTGCAAGGAAATCTTATGTACTACATAAGACACAATTGAAGCAAAAATGATTTGATTCACTTGAATCGGTTCATGAAGTTTATAGACACGGTTTGCAATTTGCATTCCTTAGTCTTTATAAGTGTAAGTTCAGAAATCATCTTCGGATATATAACCTTCTTAAGTTCGCACACTAGGTTCACGGACTTAAGCAACCGGGAAGAGTTTACAAACTCCAGCATAAAATCTCGGCAAAGAATTTCCGCCGGTTCGCGGACTGGGTTCGCGGACTAGTACTCACGTAACAAGTTTGTCAACTCCAGCAAAATTTCTCGGGATGAGAAGTTCGGAAGTTCGCGGACTTGGTAACAAGCCATTCTTCCGGTTTCTCTTGATCAAAAAAGTTCGCAAACTTTGGTTCAAGGGATAGGACTTATGCACATATGTGTTTCCACAACAATACTTATGTCCATCATCGGTTATGTAATTTAAACTCTCATTCCAACCATTGAAACATTCTTAGAGGACGTTATATAGTCGTTACACCATTTCTCGTCAAAGCAATTTTCAAAGTGATTGAAACATATCATGACTTTCGGCACTAGGTAAAGATAAACACGGTCGAAGCGAAACGCTTACCAACACATATTTTGAGATATATATAGGCGAGGTATACTCGAATCGAAATGCCAAATGTGTATAATCTAAGTAGACATACGACTTTTTGTCTCAAGAAGTAGGAGATAGAGTAGATATACTTTTGAGTGACAGATAAGTTCAAGTCTTCACATACCTTTTTGTCGAGAAGTTCCACCGGTTCCTTGAGTAGTTCTTCTTCTTGTATGATGAATCGCCATGAAGTCCTTGAGCTCAACTACACTTTCTATCCTAGTCCGAGACTTAGCTATAGTAGACTAGAAATCAATACTTATATTTTTGATCACTAACATTGACAAACATGCTTGAGATAGCAACGCATGCGAGTTCGACCGAGTAATGCTCTAACAATCTCCCCCTTTGTTAATTTTAGTGACAAAACTATCAATACATATGGAATACAAAAAAGATAAAGAAACTTTAGTAGCTCCTATTCCACATGTTTAATCTTCAATATTCCTCGAAATCTTCGTCACTTCCAAGTACTCCAATGATCCCAAAGGTTGTAAGTTTAGCATCACCGTTGTTGAAGATCCGTAGCTATAACAATGAGAAAGCATCGGTCTCGATCATTGTTATACGGTTTCATAGTATTATTATACTGTGCCAAAGTCCAATTGTATCACAACTTCAACAATAATACTATGGTGATATGTATCACTCCCCCTTAGTCAATACTCCATCTCACAAGGAAACC
>NC_039361.1:58598733-58724488 GCF_003573695.1 Papaver somniferum
CCCCCCCCCCCCCCCCCACACACACACACACAATGATCCGAAAACCATATGTATTTGTAGTGTGAACTACATATTAATTCTCCCCCTTTTTGTCATTAAAATTGGCAAAGGTACAAGAACGGGATCATAATGAAATTTCCGTAAGAGACATTTCATGACTAAAACAAAATACATACCATCTAATTTAGATGCAATCATATAGCCGAAGCTAGTACCATTCATCAAGGAGTTTAAAGATACAAGATAACCCCTTTAAAATTTCACAGTCGCACAACCCTCAAGATATGACCATTAAGCACAAGTTCAAAAGAACTCTCCCCCATTTGATGTCATTCCCAAGGAAACAACAAGAGCGACCTTAATTTCAAAAGAAAAGAAGGATTTTTATTGGAAACCAAAAACCATGAGAATGATTTTCTATATCCAAAATCTCAATCAAATTAATCACAAGTAAACCCATGATTAGTTTAATCAGAATAAGCAATCAAATTAAATACAAAAGTGATTAACTTAATTGATTATGCTCGACATAAGAGAACTTACGGAGCATACGACTAACATACCCATCAAAAAATGAATAGTATAGTCGTTCATATACTCAACATAAGAGGAATCTTACGGAGTATGAAAATACTAAACTAGATCAATTATAAGAGAACCCATAATTAATATAATTGGAATAAAAAATCAAACTAATTACAAAAGTAATCAATTTAATTGTCATTTGTTTTGCTCGACATAAAAAGACTTATGGAGCAATAACTAAATAACCAAACAAGATGATTAATTTAGTTCAAGAATGCTCAACATATAGTACCTTACGGAACAACCAACAAATCTAATCAAAAATGAATCAACTTGGTTGTATCGTGCTCAACATAAGACACATTACGTAGCCTCACAGTATTACATAAAATATGGATCAGTGAAGATCAATACTGTGGAATACATAAGGATTCATTCTATCTTCCATCACTATTTTCATAACGATTTTTAATAGACATAATCCTTGAACACAAAAGATTTTAACCTATCTTCCGTCAAAGAATTGACAATATAGTCTTAACTTTTGTATATTTCAAAAGTCTATTCATCCTTAAATCAATACATGAATGTCGATCATGAACGACTTTACTTTTGACAAAATATGGGACAACATAGTTCACGGACGTAAACACCAATATCCCATAACAAATTGCAATATAACAAATCATAAATATTAAATAATGCAAACCATCATCCTCCAAATATTTTTAGAATTTAATACCAATAAACCTAAAAAAAACAAGAAGATGAAAAATATAATAGCTATGTGTAGTCACAATCATTGCTATTCAAGCACTAGTTATTCTCCCAACTAACCAAAAAGAAGACATGCTAGGAAACAATAAGTACACGAATTACTCATCTTCTTCCTCATCAGAGATACTCCAAGATGCTTGAATTGCGTTCAAATCTTCCTTGAGCTCGGGAAACTTTGTTGCAACAAAGGACAATTGTTCTTGAACACACTTTACTCTTAAATCAACATTACACACACCTTTATGAATTTTTTGAAGAAGGCTTATGGTAGTAGGGTCACAAAAATCAAGAGAAGCAATTCTTTGTCGCTTGCAAGCATTTTCCCTTATGCGCCTAAAGGTACACGGACGAACCGGTTTGGGGACCCCAAGAGATTTGCCAATTGAATCACACCTACAATCACGATAAATTTGACTAATCAAGCAAGGGTAACCCAACATTTTGACGGGTGAAGTCATCGAAATCATTTGAAAGATAATGAAACCACAAATATCGAGACTTGAAATACCCGACTCAAGGAAATAGACCAATTCCGCAAACTCGTGACTCCACCAAGAATTTTCAATTATGGAGGGACAAAGATTGGGGATACCAAGTTTTCCAAAAGCCATCAAATCAATACTAAGATCATTAGTAGGGAACTTTCCTTGACTCCAAACGACCTTCTTGCCACAAAGCCCAACCGAGATATCATCACAAGATGGACGTTCATCACATGGTCTAGGGAGTCGTACGTTCCCCAATAGGATTTTGGTAATCCTTGAAATTAATTCTCTATCAACAAGGAACCTTTCTATACCAATCATGGATTTGAATTTCATCTTGTTGTAATCAACATTATGAATATTGGCATACAAAATCCTTGTAAGAGAATCAAATCCTTGACCAAGACCATCAAAGATATTTCCAAGCTTGAATTTTATAAAGCATACCAAATCCTCTTCATGCCCACTAGAAAAATCCAACCTCTTTTCTAGGTTGAAACCTTTTGAAGCAATCTTATCAAACATTCTAGCACAAGAATCATCCACAAACCTAATTCTAAGAGAGTTTTGGTCACAAGAAGGATTCAAGCTAGAGGATTTTGAGTTTTTAGAACTCCTTTTTGTGCCCTTAGAATTCATCATAGATCTAAGAAATTGAAAGGAGCAAGAGGATTTTACTTACTTGGAGTGAGATTTGAACACCCTTTCTTTCGATTTCTCCAAGGAGGCTTTAATGGAGGAAATACACAAAACCCTAGGTTCACGTACGCGGACGGGTAAAGAAGAAGACTAAGATGCGTGAACTTCTTCTTTATAAGTCCGCACATGGGCTTGGATCCGTTTATGAACCGAGGCCCACATAGGAAAGATGGGATTTTCTTAGCCATTTGCACATTAAAGGTTATGCATTCCGCGACAACACACATGTGAATGAAAACAGATGAAATAGAAAGCTAAATTGATATTCAAACAACGAATAACCAAAACTGTACACAACTCAAACCATTTCTTGCCCCATTCCAAGATATATACAAATGGGAAAATGCTAGCCTTGTTACTAAGAGGCATAATGCGCAGAGGAATTCTCATGCGACATTGCTGGTTGATACGTGTGAACAATCCCTGTAGTATAATCAAAGTAATCATTACAGTCAGGGCAGTTAGAGCTTTCTATCTTTCGTTTGTTCTGGCTAGAAGAAAGATACCTCCGATTTCTGGGTTGCACAGTATTAACAGATTTAACACATACAGAACCCTTTCCGGAATGATTCTTAGACTTAACAGATTTAAGTTTTTCTAAGAACTTAAAAACGCCTTCGAACACTTTGAACAGATCTTTATCAATTGATCCATTACGATAGTATTCCTCAAAGACATAAAGAATTAATTTAGTGAGGTTCCATATCCTTGAGCGTATTGAGCGTTTTCTCAATCTTTCCTTCTTTTTATTTTTTTCCTTCTGATTTATTCTTAACATCTAAATTTCCCCTTTTAGATGAAGTAAGATTATCATGAGAAACCAGAGGTTTTAGCCATAATAATCTTTGAACAATCTTTAAGGATTTCTGGCGTGCATTACAGATGCCAAGAGCAAGCTTTCCAAATAAATTTCCCATAAGACAATTTATAAGGAACGAACAAACACAAACTTATTAGGTTTACGGTGTTTGCCTGCTCTGATACCAATTGAAAAAGCGAGGGTCTAACAACACCACCCAACATTTCGCTTAGCAATCTGTATGGAATAACTCCGAAATACTTTCTAGAGAATCAA
This sequence comes from Papaver somniferum, assembly GCF_003573695.1. Lineage (NCBI taxonomy): Eukaryota > Viridiplantae > Streptophyta > Magnoliopsida > Ranunculales > Papaveraceae > Papaver > Papaver somniferum. The sequence goes on from NC_039361.1 coordinate 58,602,295, forward strand.
CTAGACAGTCAGACTCAATCTAGGTAAAAGTATCTCAATGAGTTAATATCTCTCTCATGTTTTGATTTACTTGAGATAATAGAAATCAGCGAGTCTTTAATCAAACACAAGGAATAACTTGGATGGTACCAAAGACCAATATCCAAGGATCAATCAATGACAATCAACATCCAAAGGTTGGATTACTCTATTTGATGATCTAACGCACAACCTGTATTATTTCAATTATAATGATAAAACAATATAATGCGGAAACTGAAATAACACAGACACCAAAATTTTTGTTAACGAGGAAACCGCAAATGCATAAAAACCCCGGGACCTAGTCCAGATTGAACATACACTGTATTAAGACGCTACAGACACTAGCCTATTCCAAGCTAACTTTGGATTGGATTGTAGTTGAACCCCAATCAGTCTCCCACTGATCCAAGGTACAGTTGTACTCCCTACGCCTATGATACCATCAGGATACTTCGCAATTGATTCCCTTAGCTGATCTCACCCACAACTAAGAGTTTCTACGACCCAAAATCATAGGCTTTAACAATAAACAAATCTGTCTCACACAGACAAGTCTATAAAAGGATCAATCTGTCTCCCACAGAAAAACCCTAAAGTTTTTGTTCCGTCTTTTGATAATAATCAAGGTGAACAGGAACCAATTGATAATCCGGTCTTATATTCCCGAAGAACAACCTAGATAAATCAATCACCTCATAACAATCTTAATCGTATGGTAGCGAAACAAGATGTTGCGGAATCACAAACAATGAGACGAAGATGTTTGTGACTACTTTTTATATCTTTCCTATTGGAGATATTAATCTCAAGCCAATCAATCTGATTGTACTCGTACGATAGAAGATGCAAGATCAGATCACACAACCACGATAAAAGTAGTATCGGTCTGGCTTCACAATCCCAATGAAGTCTTTAAGTCATTAACCTGGTTTTAGAAGAAGAAAACCAAAGGTTAAATGAGAAATGACTCTAGCACGCAAACTAGTATCACATGTGCGGTGTGGGGATTAGTTTTGCACACTACTAGATGTATCCGTTATATAGTCTTTCAAATCAGGGTTTCGCCTTGGTCCCAAAGCAAACAATATCCACCGTTAGATGAAAACCTGATTTAGATTGAAACTAATATTTCTCAACCGTTAGATAGAAAACTTATCTTGTTATACACAAATGAAATGTACGCTTCTAGGTTTGTTAACCGTACCCAAACGTGTACTTTGTTGGTTCAACAACAGTTAACCAAAAGGTTAGCCATATGAGCATTTCATACCAACCATATTCTTCTTCACCATAACTAGTTCAAGTGACTCAAATGAACTAGTTAGAGAGTTGTTCAATTGCAAGGAAATCTTATGTACCACACAAGACACAATTGAATCAAAGATGATTTGATTCACTTGAATCGGTTCATGAAGTTTATAGCCATGGTTTGCAATTTGCATTCCTTAGTATTTATAAGTTTAAGTTCAGAAATCATCTTCAGATATATAACCTTCTTAAGTTCGCACACTAGGTTCGCGGACTTAAGCAACCGGGCAGAGTTTACAAACTCCAGTAGAAAATCTCGGCAAAGACTTTCCGCCGGTTCGTGGACCAGGTTCGCGTACTGGTACTCACGTAACAAGTTTGTCAACTCCAGCAGAATTTCTCAGGATGAGAAGTTTGGCGGTTCGCGGACTGAGTTCACGGACTTGGCAACAAGCCATTCTTTCGGTTTCTCTTGATCAACAAAGTTTGCAAACTTTGGTTCAAGGGATAGGACTTATGCACATATGTGTTTCCACAACAATACTTATGTCCATCATTGGTTATGTAATATAAACTCTCATTCCAACCATTGAAACATTCTTAGAGGACGTTATATAGTTGTTACACCATTTCTCGTCAAAGTAATTTTCAAAGTGATTGAAATATATCATGAGTTTCGTCACTAGGTAAAGATAAAACATGGTTGAAGCGAAACGCTTACCAATACATATTTTGAGATATAGATAGGCGACATATTCTCCGCTCGAAATCTCAAATGTGTATAATCTAAGTCTATATATGGCATACGACTTTTTGTCTCAAGAAGTAGGAGATAGAGTAAATAGACTTTTGAGTGACAGATAAGTTCAAGTCTTCACAGACCTTTTTGTCGAGAAGTTCCACCGGTTCCTTGAGTAGTTCTTCTTCTTGTATGGTGAATCGCCATGAAGTCTTTGAGCTCAATTACACTTTCTATCCTAGTTCGAGACTTAGATATAGTAGACTAGAAATCAAGACTTATAGTTTTGATCACTAAAATTGACAAACATGCTTGAGATAGCAACGCATGCGAGTTCAACCGAGAAATGCTCTAACAGTTATGTCCACCATTGGTTATGTAATCTAAACTCTCATTTCAATCATTGAACCATTCTTAGAGGATGTTGTATAGTTGTTACACCATTTCTCGTCAAAGCAATTTTCAAGATGATTGAAACATATCATGACTTTCGTCACATGATAAAGATAAACTTGGTTAAAGCGAAAATCTTACCAACTCATATTTAGAGATATAGATAGGCGAGGTATACTCGTCTAGAAATATATACCAAATGTGTATAATCACAGTCTATATATTTAGAGATATAGATACGCGAGGTATACACCGGACATCTTGGGTTTTCCTCAAAGGATAAATCCTTAGCAGATTCTTCTGAATCCCGAAGGGAAAACAAGATTTGTGAGGACGTGTCAAAATCCGAAATGGAATTCACCAGATCGTTAAAAAAGTCGGATGAAATCATTGATTTTCAAGTTTCTAAAATCATGTCTCTTGAAGAAAAAATGATCTGCTTATTGATGAATTTGATAAATCCCTTGAAAGGGAACGTGAACTCTACAGTTTTATTGAATCTCTCTCTAACAATGTAGAAAAACTAGTTCAAGAAACTACTCTACAGCGTGAAAAGATTAGTATGCTTGAAGACACTGTTAAAGAAGACTCAATTAGAAAATAACATTTAGTCAAGGCTCATTCATTAGAAATAAGAATTTATCATGTCAAAAAAGAGAAACTTGTTGCTGCTTTTCGATATGCCCGAGAACAGTGTAACACCTTGAAAAAAGAAAATTCTTTCTTGATGAATAAGTCATCATCTGCACCTTCTTCTGATATTCACAAAACTTTACCTAGACTGAAGAAAAGTTCCTCAAAGGAATTACCTATTGTGAAACACTTGTAAAATGTGCATGTACCAGAAGAAGTTATGGGTCAAAGCAATCATGTCTCAAATCCACGATGTTGTTCCTTATGTGGAAAAAAGAATCACAAATCTCTTCATTGTTTTTCCAGAAGGAGACATATTTCTAATCTCCATAATTTGCTTCTTTCTACTGTCAATGGAGTAAATCATATGACGACATCTACAGTGAATCTCTTGCCTATATAAAACCAGAAATCTTATGAAAATAATCCCTCTTTAAGAAATCATCATAGGTTACATGTTCCTCATTATGGTATAAACTCTTGTGCCACTAATGAACACTTTATTTGTGTTTATAATAACAAGTCTGGTAAGTCTAGATCAAGAAGATGGAAATCCTCCAACTCCACTCTTCTGGAACCGATCTCTAGAGGTCCTAGACTCTATCCTCAGAAAAATCCCTCAGACGGACTATTGAAAGGGTTTATGACAAATTCCTCTGGAATACGTTATAATCGATGAAAAGGAGGTAATATATAAGTTAAATGCTCAAAAAACTTGTAACTCTCCTCCCATGTTTCGTAGTGAGATGACTTGTCACTCCTTTACCTGACTTTAGGTAACCTCATCTTGAATCTATCTTGAGAGGTACAAGGATGATAATTATGGGAGCCTCAAGATTTGTTGTATATTTTTGTGTTGTTTTTCTTTTGTTAATCAATCTGAGTTTTGCAATCCTACTATCATGATTCAGGCTCTAATTTTAAGGATTATTGAGCAATATTGATAAATATTGTATTTTTATTTCATTGGATTTTGTTTAAATCCATCCTTCTCTTGTGAACGGTCCGCGAACGTCCGTGTCCTTCTCCTGTGAGTTCATAGGGTTTCCTTAATGAGAAGTGTCTTCTCTTTATATATATATATCTTATATTGTATTAATCCATCCCTAACAAAAATTATATGGAGAACTCTACAAAATCTCAAGAGATTGTGCATCTTGATATGGAGGAAGACACTCAAGGACGTGATTCAATTCAGGAGCTGGTTCTAAAGAAGATACTTGCAATGAAGGAACACAACTCCTGGATGGGTGAATCTGTCAAGTATTTAATTCGTTTTCAGGATGATTCAAAGGTCGAGTTTGCAAATCTTCAACTGCAAATAAACCAACCTTTAGATGGTCATGCCAGAATCCTTGCAAACCAAAATATTTTGATACCGAATCAGAAAAAGCTCATCATGGACTGTGTCAAAGCTAGACAACTTGCCCGGGTTGTTGACCGGAAAGTGTGTGTTCTAACTCACGAACATGGTGTGTCTACGGGCAAGAGAGTAAAGGAAATCAGTGATACCTTCTATGATGGATTCATTGAAAGGTATGAGGTTCTCAAAGAACTTTGATTTATTTTGTCTGGTAGATCTTCTTATGAGAATTTATTTCTTGTGTTTTTAGAAGAATAACTAGGGTTTGGAATAGCCATTGTTGTGAGTACACATAGCTATGTCGAACGTTTTCATCTTCATGTTTTTAGATTTATTTATTGAAATTCTAAGTTTTTTGGAAGATGATGTTTGCAGTTTTAATCTTTATGATTTTATATATTACAAATTGTTATGGGATATGTTGTTTACGTTCGTGAACCTGTGACTGTCCCATACTTGTTCAAAAGTTATCTCTATTATGTAGGTATTAAAGTATTGATAAAAGATAGAATGAACTTTTGATAAAAAAAAAGTTAAAGCCTTTTATATCATTATGCAAATTTTGATGGAAGAAAGGATGAAATTTTGTTTACAAGGATTAAGTTTATTATATGTCATTGTGCAAATAGTGATGAAAAATAGAATGAATTCTTGTTTATTCCGCAGTATTGGCCTTCTCCGATCCACATTCTTGTGCATATACTTTGTGGATCCATAAGTTTTCTTATGTTGAGCATGGCCAATTGAATTGATCATTTTTGTGGTTAATTCAATTGAGAGTTTTGGATTCAAATTCATGTTTTCATGTGATTTTTTTATATCCAAAGAAATCCTTCTTTTCTTGTAAAAGCAAGGACGTCTTTGTTGTTATTTCGAGAATGACATATTATGGGGGAGAGTTCTTTTTGAACTTGTAATTAATTGCCAAATATTTGTGGGGAATGCGGTTGTGGAATATTATAGGGGTTATCTTGTATCTTTATAAACTCCTTGATGAATGCATTTAGCTTCGGCTTTATGGTTGCATCTAAATAAGTTGGTATGCTATTCTCTTTTTGTCATGAAGTATCTCTATGAAAACTTCATGAGGATCACTAGTTATCGTACCTTTGCCAATTTATATTGACAAAAAGGGGGAGAATTAATGTGTATTTTCATACTAAGAATACATTTTACGGATCATTATGTAAGGAGGAGTCGTTTTCATGTTGAGATGAAGTATTGACTAAGTGGGAGTGATACATATCACCATAGTATTGTTGTCAAAGTTGTGATACAATTGAACTTTCATGATGTGTAATAATACTATGACACTGTATAAAAATGAGTGAGCGCATTTGTTTTCTCATTGTTATCGCTACCGATCTTCAACAACTATGATGTTGAGTTGAACACGTTTAGAATCATAGAGTACTTGGAAGTGACGAAGATTTCAAGTCGTGTTGAAGATGCCAAGGAGGTCAAGCATTTGGATGAGAAGCTACAAATTTTTATTTATTTTGTAATCCATATGTATTGATAGTTTTATCACTAAAGTTGACAAAGGGGGAGATTGTTACATGACTGCTCGGTCGAACTCGCATGCGTTGCTATCTCAAGCATGTTTGTCAATGTTAGTGATCAAAACTATAAGTCTTGATTTCTAGCCTATTTATAGATGTCTCGGACTAGGACATAGATTGTGTAGTTGAGATTAGACTTCACGGCGTTCATCATTTGAAGACAAAGAACTACTAAGGGGAGCTTGTGGAACTTCACGACAAAAGGTATGTGCATATTTAAACTCATCTATCACTTGGAAAGTCTATTTCTACTCTATATCCTATATTGAGACATAAGTCTGTATTACGATATAGTTTTCTATATACACACTTGAGATTTCGAGCTGAGTTTATCTCGCTTACATATTTCTCAAAATTTGTGTTGGCAAGCTTTCGCTTCGACCAAGTTCATCTTATATCATGTGAAAATTTCCGAGTAACATCTTACATGGTTTGTGTGATACCATCATTTGGTGTTTTCTTGGAATGTTTCGTTATGATTATTTCAATAACTTAAAAATTGCTTTGATGCTAATAGTGTGTGAAAACGGCTATTGACATCCTATAAGAAAGTTTCAATGCCAATACCCTGATGAGCATCCCCCAGTTTGTGACATGTTTGATGTCTCGAGTGTTTTCGTGGAAAACATGGAGCACTTCGCTACGTGTGGAACTCAAGGGACTTACCGTAGGAAAATAGCATGTAATGCTATTAGGATCGTTTTTCTTGGTCGCCTAAAACTTGCCACGGGTTTGTTAGCTTGGTGGCGAACTTCGATGGCTGAGATCACATCTCATGAAGGAGGGTAGCCGTTGATTATGGCCGACATGGCTCGTGCATACCAGTGGCACGCTGCAAGTGGCGCCTGGCGTAGCCATGGCCACTAGATTTAGGCAGCTGGTCGCCTGAAACTTGCCACAAGTCTGTCATTTTGGTGGCGAACTTGGATGGCTGAGATTGCATCTTATGAGGAAGGATGACCATTGATTATGGCCGCATCTTGTTATATAGTGAAGTGGCGCAATTGGCATAATGGCGCCTGGTGGAGTCATGGCATAGCGGCATGCCAATGGCGTAGCCGTGGCATAGCGGCATGCCAGTGGCGTTGTAGCAGGGCCAAAGCCAAGGTTTAGCGTTGTGGCCAAGGTTAGGATTTGGCGACATGGCCAATGCTAGGGTTTGGCGACATGGCCAATGCTAGGGTTTGGCGCCGTGGTTTTGGACCCACATGTGGCATGGAAACATTGGCCTTGTTGCCACATCAATCCCAACGCTCTGGGAAACGTTATTTGGCTTTGGTTTACGTAGCAAATTTGCCGGTTTGAAATGTCGAAACCCTAATTGGTGCATGTGTCATGCGGTCGCGGCATGTCGATACTTTTGTGAAAATGGCGCCATAGCTATGCCAAAGGAGTTATGGAAAGGCCATAGTGTGGAAACGGCCACATGAGTAAGGATTGTCGTGGGTGGCTATGATATGGCGCCAACCCTAGGGCTTCATGGGTCCCACACGGATCGTGGCATGTTGTGGGGTCGAAGTGGCATAATTTGTGCCACCAATGGAAATTAGGGCTTTGGTTAATGCATAAGCGTGTTTTTGACTTGAAAAACCTTAATCTTAAGCTTTTCATGGTGTTGGCCACGAACAGGAGGTAGGTTAGCACATAGGGCGCTATTTATGGCAGGTTGCCACGAAGTGGCATGTTGACATGTTACCTCGGCAGAGTAGCATGTTGGCATATTACCGCGGAAGAGTGACATGTTGACATGTCGATCAATATGTTGTTGTGGCAGCGCGCTTTTGGTTTGCCAGTTTGTATGGTGGCGCGGCAGGGTGCGTTTGGCCTTTAATGTATGGTGGAAAGTTTTGAGCGGCTTGATTGGCCAAGAAAATTGGGCCGGCAAAACATATGGCACAGTTATACTTCTGGTGAGAGTGTGGCGGTTTTAGAGCAACCTGATTGGTCGATTAAAAGAGGGTCGGCCAAGCATGGGCGTGGCTACACTTCTGGCGAGAGTGTGGCGGATTTAGAGAGACCTGATTGGTCGATGGGAAGTGGGGCCAGCAAGTATGGGCCCAGCCACAATTCATGTGAGCGTGGCGAGTTTAAAGCGACCTGATTGGTCGAGGGAAATAGGGCCGGTTTAGGATGGGGCGTGGCCGATGGAAAGTGGCGCCATCTGGCCTAAGGTATGGCCACGCCTCCCCTTGCTGCTGCGCCTCCCTGTTTTTTCTGATTCTGGGCAGGGTTTTGCACCTACTATTCCATGGTGGATTAATTTCCTAGTTTTCCTAGGCTTACTTTCGTCAAGCAAGGTCTGGTATACTGCGCGAGGCGCGAAACCCTAACTTCTACAAGTTAGTTATGGCAATTAGTTGAATTTTATGTGTTGACACGAAGTTCTTTTAAGTTCATTGCCAGAGAGAACCATGCTTTTCTGATTGAATACCTTATGCAAAGACCTTATCCTTGATATTTGGAAATTCATGCTACTCTGCTGCGAGTGAACACAGATCGTCATGCCATATCAACATTAAGGGTTCAGCCGGGGAACATAGCACAGAAGGCATTCAAAGGAACTTATATTAATTGAATATAGGCAAGACGCTGAAATTTATAGAAAATCTGGGGATGGTTGCTACATTCGCCAGTCTGGATAAATTTCATGTAGATATATTGAACGGCTCAATAGATATGCCAGCGGAGAGGTTAGCACTCACGGCTTTGTTTCCTTACAGAGTGACGTCACATCAGATACAAGGTTTTACGATTTTAACCCTAATCTAAAAACCACCATCAACATTAAGTCCCCTGCTTAGCACGTAACAGTGGCATTGTTGCGTGGTAAGCATGAAATGGTGACAGACAAGAGTAAAATCGAAAGGGCAAGACGTGAAGAGATTGCCTAGGAAATTCAACTAACCTTTAGGGGAAGGCATGAGGAATCCGTGATCCCTGTGTTGGCGGCTCTACGTAATTTTGACTTGGCTTTGGGGTGTTGGTATCAACGTTGCAACTTTGGCTACTGATCGGTAGAGGTGGCAGTGTGACTTGGTCCGCGGAGCAGGTCCTAGCCGGCTATGGAAAGGTGGATGGCGCTGCTTTGGTTGGATGACTGATGGCGCAGGTTTGGACGCGTTCTATTGGCGCTGGCTTGGCGCGGACTGTTGGCCGAATGTAGAGAAGAAAAGTGGCGCTGGCTATGGAGCGGAGAAGATGGCACTGGCTGTGGAGCGGGTTGTTGGCGCTGGCTGTGGAGTGGGTTGTTGGCGCTGCTGGCTAGATGTGGAGGGGGAAGATGGCGCTGCTTTGAACGTCTAAGATGGTGTCGCTTTGGCTGGTGAAGATGGTGCTGCTTTGAACGGCTAAGATGGCGCTGCTTTGGGCTGGCGGAAACTGGCTTCAGTCCGTAGAATGGTGGAAACTGGCTTCAGTCCATAGAATGGTGGAAACTGGCTTCGTTCCGTAGAATGGTGGAAACTGGCTTCAGTCCGTATAATGGTGGAAACTGGATTCATTCCGAGGAATGGTGGAAATGGCGTTGCAACTTTGGCCACAGAACGCTTGATGATGGCACTGCAACTTTGGCCACAGACTATTGATGCTGGCACTCGGGGCGTTGGCGCTGGCTTGACCACGGAGTGCTGGAGCCACGGAGCGTAGAATTAGCACACGTCTTGTTTGGCTATGGAGCATGAGTGTGGTGCGCCCAGTTATCTATTCTCGTTCATGGAGCAAGGGGAATCCTTCTTCTATTCAAACCCTAGAAACTCTGTTCGTATGAAAAGGGGTATCGACCCTCTTCTGTTTTTTGTTGCTCGTCCGGATCTGTGCTTTCGTCTACAGCGTCTGGCTCCTCTTCGTTGTTTGTTAGCGGTGATAGAGCGAGCATTAACGGCAGCAAAGCAATCTTCACTAGTTATAATTATCATCAAGGCGATCCAGGAGAACTCAAGGTAGTTGCTCTCGCATGTAGCCACCCAACAGTACCATCGATCTTCTCCAGAATGTGTACTAAGGTTCTAGCTCCAGAATAATGAGTATCTAACCTCTCCAATGGATTTTAAAATTTACCAAACTCCATTACACTCTTGGGATGGATGGATGAAATATATGCTCTGCAATGATCATGTCAAGGCTAATCTTGGAGATTGTGGTTGCGTTGTTGGTCAAAATCTTTTGGAACCATTTGGCGCGAAATAGATGAGTTGAGAGGCGCTCCGTCGCCGATGTGCAGCTACTAGGATTTCATTCCAAGCAACATCCTTTGAACCATCTTCTGAATCTTGGATTATTGTATGAAATGGGATGCGGTGAGCAGTCCCCAATTATACTTCTGTTAGATATGATGGCGTGGCTGGATATGTGAATGTATCTCTGTGGCATGCTTTTGGGGTTTTTAATGCACGTATACGGCTTCATGTTGATAAATTCTTGCGGCTCGTAAAACTTCGACAGTGGCGATGTTGAAATCGGAAATAACCTGGTTGAGGGCAGTGAAGGCATCCCATTCTGGTATTCCCCATGGGTAATTATCCTGAGCTTATTTTCTTGTGGAAGATGTGCTTCTGCTGAATTCACTGGTAAGGTGGTGACTGCGTTTAAGCTTCTAAACATGAAGGAGGCTTCAGTCCCCAATTGTAGCCTAATTTAATTGAGTCGCCTTGAATCCACGCCTATGGGATTTGATAATATTATCATACTCCCCTGGATGTGATGCTGGGATGCTTGGAATATCACATGGACGAAACATTCTGGATAATGAAGAGGTAGAAGTGAGAGAGTTATGTCGTTAATTGTGACTCCCTCTGTATCTTCAAGAAAAATGTTTCAGCCGCGTCCCTGGAGTTATCTCATGAATGCTTGATTGTTGTCTGGGATGGACCGTGATGAGCAGTCCCCAGTCGCACTTCTCTTTGGTTACTGAAGTTGCTTTCTCTGAGTAGGCTTGTGATCCGCCGCGGCCTCGTAAAATGTTGCAGGCGCCTTCTAGACAGAGAGGTGATGTATTCTTACGTTACACCTTTGAAGGGTGGATGACCTTGTCGTGGACATGACTTTTTGGTTGACCGTGTTTTCTGAGCTTTGACAGTGAAGGGATCCCGTGTAGAGCCTCAGTCCCCAAGTGTGGTTTACATGCTTCCATCTTGTATGTTCGGTTAGTTGACCATGATAAAGATATCATCTTGTATCCGTATTGGTGACTCTATTACTCCTTCCACGTGAAACTAAAATATGGAGAAGTATGGATTACCTTTGTACTGGTTGTTGATATGGTAAAGCTCTGGCTGGTATCGACAAACGAGCAGCAACAGTTCTTGGTGGCAGATGTGATCAGAAGGGACTACACCGTCGTGGGAACCAAAATAGGTTGGCTGGAATTGCATGGGCGTTCATGGAAGCAAAGGGATTGGTTGGATGCGTAAGCGAGTAAACTGTCCATGGCCACGAGGTTTGGCGAGAAAAATGTGTCTACAACTACGAACTTTGGCTGGCTGTGATCGCGATCCTTGACAGTGAGGAGTGTGGCAGCTACGGCACGATTCTTGGTAGGAAAAAGGCTTTGAAGTGGCTTCGTCTCTTGGAGAGGACGTTGAATCTTATGGAGCAAAACGCTGAAGCTTCGGCTTTCAATCCTGGAGCATCTTATGGAGAGAACGCTGAAGCGGAGCGGCTGCTGGAACGAACATTGAAGCGGAGCGACTTCTGGAGAGAATGTTGAAGCGGCTCCTGGAGGGAAATGTCGAAGCGGCTGCTGGAGAAAACTCCAGTGAGGGCGCTATTAACCCTTGACCTCGAAAAACGACTTGATATAATATGGCATATGGGAAGACATCATAAATAGTGCTGGTCGGCAACTCGTGTTTTTCTCCTCATGGGAAAGAATACGCTTCTTCTGTTTGATTTTCCCTTGCAACTCTCAGAGCCTTGACGGTTACAATGTTGAAGTCGGAGGTCGCATCAATCAGCATGCTGTCAAACTCGACATCCTCCAAGTGAACAGTGGTTGGGACTCCCCAGTTCCATCTATCAATCGTGCTTTCCAGGAGAGGTTGGGGTTTGGGAACGGCTTTCCTGGCTGGAAACAACTGCTTTCCTGATGCAGTGCGGTTGAGGGCTGCAAATATGTCTTGACGCTGCGCCTTGGAGAAAATACAGAATCTCATATAAATGTTTCATCATAGACTGCACGATTTTGTGGGCGAAGTCCTTAGAAATCATGCAGACGAGAAGAGGTTCTCTATGAGCTCAAGAGGGCTGCTGATTTTCTTTGCCTCGATTTTGGAGAAGTCATTCCTCATCTTCACGTGTGATGAAATTGGATTGCTGATTCCTTTCTACTGGGCGTTCAACAGCAACCCGAGTCTCTTCATCTATAAGCGTGCGTCCTGCTGAAGTGTCTGCGCCGGATGTTAAAAGTATTCCTTGTCAGCTCCATCTGGGGTTGACGTGACTCTTGTGGTAGCCGCTCCGTTAGTGTCTTGAGGAAAATAGGTATCTCTTTCTGAGTTGTAGCCATCTCCGTCTGATCCTTACGAGAACCTTTTGTCTTTCCATCAAATAAACAGTGGTAAGAAGAGATCGGCTTCTTCTGGCTGTTCCAGTCTCTGGTAGAGTAGCAGCGACTCTGGTGACCGTTGGATCTGTCACACTTGAAGAAACGTTGGGGTGGCGGCAGCGTCTCTGGATCTGGTGATCGGAAGTGTAACACCTGAAGGAACATTTTCCGCGTCGCTGGTGTTGGCAGGTGGTGTATTAATGCCACTGGAAGGAGCGTTAGTGTCGGGGATGATTTCAGCGCTAGTGTTCTCAGGGTTTGTTGCTGATCCGGACCTGAGTTCTACCATCTTGAGATCGGGGTTGAAAAAATTAAATTGGGAATTGGAAATTGATATTGGAACCGAGAAATTAATGTCCCATTGTGGTCGCCAATTGTTTGTGGGTGAAAACTGATTCTGCTGATTTTGGTAATTTTGGGTGTGTGGATGAGAAACGAGTCTAGACCCTAAACAATGTACTGCACGGGAGTATTTTTGATTCGAGAGATCAATCTATACAATCCTGGCCTAAACCAAAGAAACGGCGGTTCCAGGCTTACTTCGGTCACAAAGTGAAGGAGAAGGGTTGGTCTTAGGGAGGGAACCGAAGAGAGTGTTGAGACCAGAATCGTTGATTCTAAAGGTGTGGTTTTTTATGACTTGTATCAGAAAGTAGAACTGGCTAGCAGAATGGAAAGCTACCAGGTGATTTCTAGATACTGTGTTGTTGCCGACCAAAACTTCTTGTTTGGTAAAAATAGGTGAAGCCTATTTATACAAGTCATATTGAAACGTATCCTAGTCTCATAGGAAGTGGAAACTATTGAGTGGTGGAAGAAAAGAGTAACGTGTAACCGTCAGACGTTATGCTTCCATGATGAAGGAAGTGAATTCGTTTACACCGCTATGACACGGCCACGCCACTGGCATGCCGTTATGCCGCTATGCCATGGATACGCCATTGGCATAATGGCGCCTGGTGGAGTCATGGCATAAAGACATGCTAGTGGCATGCCAGTGGCGTAGCCATGGCATAGCGGCATGCCAATGGCGTAGCGGCATAGCGGCATGCCAATGGAGTAGCGGCATGCCAGTGGAGTGGCCGTGGCATAGCGTCATGCCAATGGTATAGCTGTGGCATAGCGGCATGCCAGTGGCGTTGTATAATGACCAAAGCCATGGTTTGGCGCCGTGGCCAAAGTTGGGGTTTAGCGACATGGCCAATGCTAGGGTTTGGCGTCGTGGTGTTGGACCCACATGTGGCATGGCAACATTGGAATTGTTTCCACATCAATCCCAACGCTCTGGGAAACATTATTTGTCTTTGGTTGGCGCAGCAACTTTTCCCAAATTTGGGTTTGGCATGTCGAAACCCTAATTGGTGCGTGTGGCATGCGGCCGCGGCATGGGGATACTTTTGTGAAAATGGTGCCATAGCTATGCCAAAGGAGTTATGTCTAGGCCATAGTGTGGAAACGGCCACAGGAGTAGGGATTGTCGTGGGTGGCTATGATATGGCACCAACCCTAGGGCTTCTTGGGTCCCACAAGGCTCCTGGCATGTTGTGGGGTCGAAGTGGCATAATTTGTTCCACGACTGGAAATTAGGACTTTGGTTAATGCATAAGCGTGATTTTGATCAGAAAAACCCTAATCTTAAGCTTTTAATGGCGTTGGCCACGAACAGGAGGTAGGTTAGCACATATGGCGTTATTTATGGCAGGTTGCCACGAAGTGGCATGTTGGCATGTTACCTCGACAGAGTGGCATGTTGGCATGTTACCGCGGCAGAGTGGCATGTTGGCATGCCGATCAATATGTTGTTGTGGCAGGGCGCGTTTGGTTTTCCAGTTAGTATGGTGGCGTGACAGGGTGCGTTTGGCCTTTAATGTATGGTGGCAAGTTTTGAGCGGCTTGATTGTCCAAGACAAGGGGGCCGGCAAAACATAAGGCGCGGCTATACTTCTGGTGAGAGTGTGGCGACTTTAGAGCGACCTGATTGGTCGACTAAAAGAGGGCCTGACAAGCATGGGCATGGCTACACTTCTGGCGAGAGTGTGGCGGATTTAGAGCGACCTGATTTGTCGGTGGGAAGTGGGGCGGGCAAGTATGGGCCCAGCCACAATTCATGTGCACGTGGCGAGTTTAAAGCGACCTGATTGGTCGAGGGAAATAGGGCCAGTTTAGGATGGGGAGTGGCCGATGTCAAGTGGCGACAGCTGGCCTAAGGCATGGCCACGCCTTCCCTTGTTGTTGCGGCTCCCTGTTTTTTCTGATTCTGGGAAGGGTTTTTCACCTACTAATCCATGGCGGATTAATTTCCTAGCTTGCTTAGGCTTACTTTCGTCAAGCAAGGTCTGTTACACTGCGCGAGGCGCGAAACCCTAACTTATGCAAGTTAGTCAAGGAAATTGATTGAATTCTATGTGTTGACACAAATTTCTTTTAAGTTCATTGCCAGAGAGCATCATGATTTTTTGATTGAATACCTTATGCAAAGACCTTATCCTTGATATTTGGAAATCCGTGCTACTCTGCTGCGAGTGAACACAAATCGTCATGCCATATCAACATTAAGGGTTCATCCGGAGAACCTAGCATAGAAGGCATTCTAAAGAACTTATATTAAGTGAATATAGGCAAGGCGCCAAAATTGACAGAACATCTAGGATGGTTGCTACATTCGCCAGTCTGGATAAATTTCATGTAGATATATTGAACAACTCAATAGATATTCCAGCGGAGAGGTTAGCACTCACGGCTTTGTTTCCTTACAAAGTGACGTCACATCAGATGCAAGGTTTTACGATTTTAAACCTAAGCTAAAAACCACCATCAACACCAAGGTTAATTGGATTGCAAACCTTGATTTGAAAACTATATAAAGGAGAAATCTAAAAACTGGGAAAACTAATCCCCACACCTCTTGTGTGTTACTAGTTGCATAAACTAGAGTCGATTCTCCTTTAACCTTAGGTTTCTATCGAGACTCTGTAGGTGAACGAATTCATAGACTTCATCGGGATTGTGTAGCCAGACCCAACTATTTCCTTTGTATTTGCATGTTCTGATCTTGCCTGATTCTATCGTATTGAGTTCAAATGAAATAATTGACTCGAGATTAATTTCTCTGATAGACAAGATAAAAGTAATCACAAACATCTTCGTCTCATCGTTTGTGGTTCCACAATATCTTGTTTCGCTAGTCGATTAAGATTATTGTGAGGTGATTGATAATACTAGGCTGTTCTTCGGGAATATATGTCCGGTTTATCTATTGGTTCCTGTTCACCTTGATTTATCAAAATACGTAACAAAAACTCTTGGGTATTTCTGTGGGAGATAGATTTATTCAATCCTATAGACTTTTCTGTGTGAGACAGATTTGTTTATCAAGTCTTCCACTTTGGTTCGTAGCAACTCTTGGTTGTGGGTGAGATCAACTAAGGGAATCAAGTGCGTAGTATCCTGATGGGATCATAGACGTAAGGAACGCAACTGTACCTTGAATCAGTGTGAGATTGATTAGGGTTCAACTACAGTCCAGTACAAAGTTAATTGCTAGTAGGCTAGAGTCTGTAGCGGCTTAATACAGTGTGGTGTTCAATATGGACTAGGTCTCGGGGTTTTCCTGTATTTACGGTTTCCTCGTTAACAAAACTTTTGGTATCTGTGTTATTTCCTTTCCGCATTATATTTTGTTATATAAATGAAATATCATAGGTTGTGCGTTAAGTTCAATCAATTATAATATTCGGCCTTGGGTTGTTGATTTAAAATTTATTGACACTTGAACATTGGTCTTTGGTATCGTTCAAGTTACTCCTCTTGTATTCAATCGGGCTCGCAGATTTCTATTTGCTGATTACGGATTGAATTAAGAGTTGGAGATATTAAACTCTTTGATATACTTTACTCTAGATTGAGTCTGACTATCTAGTTGATTCTCTAGAAAGTATATTGGAGTAAGTCCTCTCAGATTTCCAAACGAATTGTTGGGTGTGGTTGTTAGACCCCGCATTTTCACTTACGAACTTGTTTTATAGTTGAATAAAATCAATGGGATTGAAGGTCCGCTTTTTATTGAAGATCTAAGGCTGGACCAATCCTAAGCTATATAGGGAATCAAGGTAGAACTGATCCCAACTTATGTTGGAAGCCAAGGTAGAACCGATCCTTACCTATATTGGGAGTCAAGGTAGAACCAATCTCTACCAACATTGGGAGTCATGGTAGAACCGGTCCCAATATGCAAAATCGATTTACTTAGTTACATGCACTTCAGAGTTTGTATAATTTTGGAAATTGGGTTTGAAAAACAGGAAAGTTCAAGATGTCGATATAATGAGTAATTTTAGCATGTGCTGAAGTCCTATTTATTAATTATTCAAAGATATTCCTTGATACTCAAGGTGAGATCCCAAACTAAAATGTTTGAGAATTTTTTTGATATTTTTGAATGTATATGTTTTGTTTTATCATCAATCAAAACATATCTTTGGAAACATATATTCGTTAAGTGCTAGATAATATTGAGTTGTCCAAGAGGGATTTCATTTATACAGTTGGATATTGGTTGGACTTAGACAATATCGAATTTAGGTGCTTTATTGCATATCTTGAGAATATTTTCGGTTATGAAAATTCTTTGGTATCCAAACTACCTTGGTCTATAAATAGTGAAGGTTGTTCTTCTTACAAACTTATCTTGAGACTAGCACTTCATTTCGTATTCACTGATGTAGTGACTAATAATATTACTTGTAATACTATCTTGGAGAAGAGAGTAACCTAATTAGACGAAATCTCTTACGCCCGCTAGTTTATAGACTTCTTTGGGATCAAGATTCGTCTGGATAGTACCCTTGGTTGGAAACTAGAACTGTATTGTTATTTTAATTTCCGATTATTGATTTAAATTACTAATAGTTGTGAACTCTTGATTGCGCCTAGTTTGATTATTCTTGAGAGCCTTCTCTTCTGACATAAGGTCATTCTTACTATATCAAGAGATTACCAGTATTTCAAATCTGTCTTTAGATCCGACATTGACTTGTGATCATCCATTGTTAAGATTCCTCATTCTGTGTCTGATCGATCATAAGTTTTAATCAAGTTTGATATTGTGCAGGTACAAAAGAGGACTTTGAAGACAAGAAGAGAAACTTGTCTTCTTGTCTCGTATTGGTCTCGTATCTTTGTGATTTGCTTCGTGCACAAACTTGATCGGCTGGGATCCGACAAGATCTCGTTTACCTTTGTTAGGCGATTGATTGACTAGTCATATTTAGATCGACAAGCTATCATTTGGTGGTACTCTTTATTATCCGAATCTGACACTCCTGTTTGACTTGATCTGGTTAATTTGTTAATTCAGATCTTGAAAGATCTAATCCGACAAAGTAGTTTATTAATTTAAACAGAAAAGCCTTTATCAAGCTCAACTATAATATCTCTGATTATCTTATTGAGATAAAAAGAGTGGTTACCAAACAGATAAGTGCTTTAATGTTGGGAAAATGATCTAAAGGGTTGAGTGCTTAAAGTCTTCAGAGAGGATGAAACAACTTAAGATAGTAGAATCTATCTTTAGGATTCACGTGCGTTGGTCAGATTGGTTGTAGGCGTAGAGATACTGAGGAAACTAGGGGTAGTTTACTTGGTCTCAACTATACGAAGTTGGTAGTGGTCTTTGTATAACGTCTTAATTCTGAGAGTACTCAAAACTGGACTAGGTCCAGGGTTTTTTCTGCATCCGCGGTTTCCTCGATAACTAAATCTTGTTGTGTGATTTTACTTTATTTTCTGCATTATAATTTATTTAAGTTATAATTAAAGTAATTTCACTTGTACGCTAATCCTAAACATTTGGGTTGATCCCTATAGTTGTATTTTGTATGGAACTAATATTATATGCCAAGTGTATACATTGTGGTTTGTTATCTTCTTGACAATCTACGTCTATACTAGATCATGCAAGGTATATGACTAATAGGTTGATATCAAAAATATTGTGGTGTACTTGGTACCCTCGTCATTTCGTAATTTAAAGTTTTGATTATAAAGGAAATCCATTGGATCACTCTCATCCAATCCGTTCATTCATGCATATATTGGATACTGGATTTGATGCGGATGCCAAATTTGAAATCCGCAGAAACCGATAAAAAACGGCCCAGTCCGGACCATAATCACATGTCAACTGACCCATTCAATTTTAATTTCACTTTATAAACCCATCCGCAACCTAACAATTTTATAGTGAGACCACTTTATAATCACACCTACTAGGATTAGCATGTAATCTTTAAATTCTTGATCCATAAGATCAACCTATTTAGTACTCCAAGATTTTAGGCTCGATTGGCATGTCTAATGTAGAGTGAAATGCAAAAAGAATAGAGTGTTGATTGGTAAAATCAACCACAAAGCCAGAAGAAATTAATTTTGCTTTCTAGTTCCGTTCCTAGATTTTGACACCATTTAAAGGTGGAGCTAAGTGTAGTGGTTAAAATGGATTGATCTGCTAGTTCCTCTGGGAATTCAATATGAAAGACACTTATCTTGTTGTTGCTAAAAATAGAGAAAGTCCTAGCTGGTACTGTTTGGTTTTGTTTAAATATCATGTTCCCAAGCATTCATTTATAACTTGGCTAGCTTTGCAGCGGAGGCTGAAAACTAAAGAGAAACTTATGAGGGACTCATGGCTAATACTCCTTGCAAAGATGTTTGTAGTGGTTGGAGAGATGAGATAATGTGGTATGTTGAACATGTTTAAGGTAATTCTCCGATCTACTTTATTAAAAGGTTGATTCTTAACGTCTTTCTTACAGTATTTGGAGGGAGAGAAATTCCAGGATCTTTATTTCTAAATATTCTTCTTCTTCTCTCGAGGTTGTGAGTTATAATATCTCACAAGAGGTTTTGCTTAAGATGAGTTCTCAAGATCTTAGAACTGAAGAAACTACTACCATATATATTTTATTGAAAGATTTAAGGTTGATTGTGTTTTCGTCATTAGCGAACCTATTCATTATACTGGGCTTGCACTTACGGGATACGATGTTATGGTTAATACGAATGATTCTAATGGTGAAAATGTTGTTGGTTATGGAGAAATTATAAGGGATTCTCTAGGGGATCCTTTGACTGATGGGTATGGTGGATCTCATCCCATTTCAGTTACTACACATGATCTTCATGAAGTAGAATCGGGTTTGCAGTTGGCTGTAAGGATTAAAGCTCATTTTATTCATCTTTGTATTGATTTCATGTATGTCTGCCTATTGCTGAAAAGTTCTGATCCTAAGACTCCTTGGAATACCACTTAGGTTTGGAGAAGAATTAAGTTCTTGTTGACCAAATTTGTTTATGGGAAGGGGGACCAATCAAGTTGCAGACTTTCTTGCCAAGATTCACCCGGATAAAGCTTTTATTAATTTGATTTTTAAGGATTTCTCCCCTGACTTTAGAGAGATTCTTGTTGCTGATAAAGCTGGAAATGAGTACTTTAGGGTCTAGCTTTGGGTTGTCTTTTTTCTCTTCTTTTTTTGTGCAATTAGGGTTTCCTTAACCCGATATATCGTGTCAATTTATTTATTTTAAAAAAAAGGTAATTATAGTAGGAACGGATGGTAGTGAAGGTTCATACTCAGACGAAATAAAATCAAGATAGTTAATAAGATTAGGAAGGTGAACTGGAGGTAAACGAGAACCAGAAGAAAATATTGGTAATGTGGTTGTAGCTGCCTCTGAAGGAGTAGAAGAAGCAAATGAAAATTAAATTTCACCAAATGCAACTACACACCCATCCTAACTAGCCCCAAGCCCAATTATCCCTGTTTTGGTCATAAAATAGAATGATTTTTTAGGGACCATGATTTTTTTGAGGGGACCATGGTTTTATTAAGCCACCTTCCCTATAGTTATACGGGGTGCCCTAAAGTGTTGAAATGACTAACCTATCCTTAACCTAATTTAATTTAAAACCAACCTAATAACCACCTATATATATATAACCACCACCTCCTCCCACCAGCACCGCCGATTACCACCACCTCTGATTATCACCACTACCAACCACCGACTACCACCACCGCCCACCACCGCCGATTACCACCACCACCACCTCCGATTATCACCACCACAAACCACTGATTACCACCACCACCTCCGATTATCACCACCACCAACCACCATCACCTCCGATTACCACCACCACCAACCACCACCACCTCTATATATATAGATTAATTTAAAACATTAACAAAGATATTCTCACAAACCCATTACTTGTCATTCGTTTTTGGTTGAATAAATGAGAAGTAATCATCAAAATGAATTGAAAATGGAAGTTGCAGAGAGGTTTAATGGAGTTTTTTTTTTGCAGAGAAAAGTTCGGTTACGTCGCAAAAAACAAGTCTCAGCCGAACTTTTAGTTCGGTTACGTCGCAAAACGTTCGGTTTCGTCGCAAAAAAGTTTAGTTATCACGAATTAATGTTTTCTTAACCGAACTCAGAGTTTGGTTGATTCGCAAAAAATACTTTTAACCGAACTCCTTGTATTAGAACAACACAAGTCCATAAGTTCGGTTCCTTCGTAAAATAAGGATATCACCGAACTTTAAGTTCGGTTGGTAAAGTAATTTGATATGTAACCGAACACACAAGATGTAACCAAATAAATTGTTAAGTTCAAAGTTTGGTTACCTACCATTTTATACTAGGTAACCGAATAGCACTGTAACTTTGGTTGTTTTTTTTATCGGTGAGTTCGGTTAGATACACTTTTGGATAAAAGTTTGCGAACCAACCAAACTTCTAGACTCTAAAGTTCGGTTACATTGTGGGCAAACCGAACATTACACTGTACGACCAAAACCTCCATTAACGAGCGAGTTCGGTAACCTGCGTGTTTGGAAAACGTAACCGAACTACACTTTCAGGTGTGTTTGGTTACATGTTCTTGACATTTGGTAACCGAACTGGCACAAATCTACATAAAAAATTTCATTTTTTTGAAAGTTTTGAGCAATTAAACCAACATTATCTAAGTTTGAAGCATACCTGATAACCCAAATACTCTTCCTCCGGTTGTGGTTGGTAAAATCCATCGTTTTCATCTTGAGATTGAGTTTGGGGAAGAATACAATCACCATCTAAGAAATAACTCATATCCGGATCATTGTGAAGATTAACAAATACTCTAGGAGAGGAAGGAGATGAAGATTCAGATGTGATATTATCAATTGAATTATCACTTGAATACTCAAGACTAGTGAACTCATTTTTTTTTTTATTTTCCATGTTTTTCTTCTTCATCTTCTCTAACTTTACTCTCTCAATAATTCTATTTCTTTAGCTTAATCATTTCACTAATGATTTCACCAATCATTATCTAAAATTATTCAGGAGGGTAGTTTAGATATTAATATAAATATCTAGATAAGGGGTGATCTAGATTTTTTTCTAAATGTCTTACTAAAAGTAAAACCATGGTCCAAAAAAAACTATGGTCCCCAAAAATTCGTTCATAAAATGTGACCCCAATTTTGCACCCGTTTAGCTGGTGGCAATAAGTAGATAGAATTTTTCAATCCCATCTCCTCCAAAGTTGGGTCCTCCCCAGAATGTAACATGCCTAGGAATATAGTTACAGACTAGTCAAGTTGCTGAAGCAAGGGTAGGTTGTTTTCATATTATATCGAGTATGTATGAATACTAGAGTTTCAGTCAATGTGCAAGGACTAATTACGATTGACTCCTTCGATCATGTCAGCTGGAAATGCGGATTGAGCAAAGGGTATGGTAAAGTCAATAATCGGCTGCAATAGATCGTGTACACATTTTATTTTATTTTGAAACTTGCGTGATGTACGGAGCAGGGCACGCAAGAAAATACCAACTTGCGTGATGTAAGGTTTTGCATTAGCAGTCAGGATTTCTTTTTTTTTAGGACGAAATGACATCCCAGATAATTCTCTAAAACCATATCATCTAATTTCCAAATGGTTTTCTTGTTTACCCCAAATTGAACTCTTGGTATATTCAAATAGAGACTCTTAGCATGAATACCAGACTATGTAAGCAAGGTGCAAAAAGGGAAGTGATTGTAAGAGCCTTATACTTGAGCTATGCCGAAATTTTGATGTGTAAATGTGGTAAAACTCTTCTACTAACACAACTTTGCCTTCTCTATGAATACAAACTTAAATGTATATTATAATTTCTGTATACTGTGTCAAAAATTGTAAAAAGATTAATCAACCACTATATCATCTGAGCATTCAACCTTCTAAGCCAAACTGAATGAACGATCATATGAAACACATCATACCACTTCGGTGGATCGTTCATGACAAAATGCCGCTGTACTTGTTTCACTCTCTCCTGCATTCTAACATATCTATCATACGGAATATCCATTAGAATTCTCTTCAAATTTGGAATTTCACTTACTGAAATCTGAACTGAAAAAGAAGTCCAATTAAGAACGTCTCTAAATGGGAGGATATAATGTTGGGAAATCAATACTGGCACACATTCAGCGTATATTGCCTCAACTATTCTAGGGCTTGCCACTTCGTAACCGCTCGGGCAGATGCAGTACTTGCTCTTGTGCATCATTTCTTCGTACGATATGTTTTTTGGAAGTTTTTCATAAATACGTAAATCCTCATCTTTTTCTTTCCAGTGCTTCAAAAGAGGTCTTCTCAGAAAACCATGGATTCCTCCAGCAAAGAACGCTAGGATAGTACGTTCTGATGGCGGTGGACCACCCACAAGACCAGTTATGCTATCTGTCCTGATATTGATTTCAGGAAATGATGCATCCTTCTTAGGATTGAAGTATTCACTTGTATTTGCATTGCATAATACACGGATGGAGTTGTAATACAACTGAGGCACATACCATGTCGCTCGAGGTCCCTACACAAATATACAAGGACATACAGTTCACATTTGGGGATATACTGTGCTCAGATTATGGTGCACATCTCTTGGCTACCGGAAAAATGACCTCGGATAAGCATAAATATGTATATAATAGTGTGGATAAACGGAAATTGCAGGAAACATACTCAATCATGGCAAGAAAGCATAAAATGGTCAGCTCCCAGAGTCCTGTTCCAGTAAGGATATTTTTGGGAGATGATACGGATGTAGTCGCCAATTGTTCTTCCTAGGACAGCTTTGTCACGAACCTTGGGATGAAAAAGATATGTAAGAATATTAACAACACTGAAAGGGAGGAAAAAAACATGAGCTTCATCTGGATCTCTGGTTCGAAATTTTGCATCCATCTCCAACGTGTTAATAAACATCCCTTCTGTAGAGTATATGTTCTTACAAGGTCCATCATGAAACAGTGGAGGTTCTCCTTCTTCGTATACAAATATTTTAAATATTTTCTCCATCAATTGGTAACTCCTGCACATTTCAAATAGAAATGAGATATTGTTAAGTACATTATTAAATCAATCTACACTCTACAGACTCTCTATACAGACACAAAAATTGGTGTCGAAATAGCAGTACAGCACATGGAAAGGACTCGACAATTTTCTTGGTATTGGTTTATTGATAAACGGTGTTAAATGTCCATGTTTGTATTAAATTTTCCTGTTTCCTATCATTTTCTTGTTTCTATTTTTCTAGTACTAAAATTTCACAATTTCATTTATAGCCTTCAAAAATCGATATGTAAAGAAGTCGGCATAAAAGTTAAGAGTTATATTTTGTACTCCTATGATTCTATTGAACCAGAGTATGAGTATGGACAACTGCATTGATAACTACATTTTCTGTAATTGGATGTTTGCCTTTGGGTACTTGGACAATGGCGATGCAACTTTATTGAAATATTTAACAAAATCCCAATTCAGAATATTTTAAATACTGTAAACATTCACATCACAAATCAAATATAGCCCATTGCCATGTGATGCTTAACAAGAGTACGAGATCCTAATTAAAGCCTAATGTCACTTTAGGCAAATTTTAGGCTTTATGTATGAAGAAATATCTACTCTTAGGCTCTTAGCCTTAGAGCATCCACAGTGGGCGAGTATAACCAAATTTATGGGATGAGATCCTAACACAGTGGGACGGAATAAAGATCAAATTTGGACCAAAGATCAAATTCCAGACCAAATATGGTCGCGACCAAATCCCAAATTCTAATATAGTCGGGCGTAAATTTAAAGTACGCTTGATGCTGGGCGTAAATTTAAAGTACGCTTGTTAACGGGCGTAAACCAAATTTACGTATGTTGGTGGGGCGGAATTTAAATTTACGTTTGTTGCGGGCGTAACATAAATTTACGCCTGATGAGACGGACAGAAGAATTCCGCGCGTTGCCAGGCGGACACCAAAATTCCGCCTCTCTGGGGCGGACACCAAAATTCCGCCCCTCTCAAACGGACTTTTTTTTTACGCCTCAGCAAAATTATGAAACATGAAATGAAAATTTTCGAACGTTAGAATGATAAATTTTTCGAACGTTGGCGTTGGAGATTGCGTAGCAAATTTTTGACCGTTGGTAAGATATTTATATCTTTCGAACGTTTGAAATCGAATGTTAATAACAGGTTTATTTTATACCTATATATACCAGATGAATTCCTTTCACATTTTCATATCATTCGTTTGTATTCGGCAAGAAAAAAATAGTATCAGGAAGAAAAAATAGTTTTCCATATTTCAAATCATTTTGAAAATTTTCATCGAATCGTTTTTAATGTCAACACCACGAATAGCAAGAGGTCCAAATTTTACGACAATCGAAGATGTCACGATGTGTAAAATTCATTTATCAATATCTCAAGATCCCGGCGTTGGAGCCGATCAATCAGAGATTGCGTTGTGGACTCGTATCAAGGATGATATTGAAGCTCATTTACCGGATAAACCAGAGCGGTCTTGGAGTTCCTGGCAAAAACGATTTCAGGGAATAAGTAAAGAAGTGGCGTTGTTTTCGGCAAAACAGGCGGAAGTGGAAGGTGAATATCATACGGGATGGGGTCCGGAAATGACCGTGAGTATTCTCTCTGTTTTGAAACAATTATTTTCTAATATTGAGATGCCCATGAACCTAATTTTTTTTAAAAACATTAACAGCTCGAAGAAGTAAACAAACGGTTTAAGGAATGCAATTATGGAAGAAAATTTAGGCATGAAGAGTGCTACCCAATTGTCATAGAAAATATAAAATATAATCGTCGATCGACTTTTGTTTTTGATACGACGCACGATTTGGATAGTAGCGTGAATACCTAGGAAGATGACACTCAAGTCGAGTCCGGTAACGACACAGATAAAGGAGACATAGAGAATACATACCTTCGTCAGATGGGAAAAAAAGCAGCTAAACGACTGAAGAAAACCGGGCGAGAGAAATCCACGAGCCAAGAGGAATTGATGGGAATAATTATTACACAGCAAGAAAATTTCAATTCTCATTACCGGGAACAATCAAGATTCAAGATGGAACAAAAAAAGGCCGAGTTTGCACAAAAACAAGCTGAGCATGCTGCTAAAATAGCCAAGGAGGTCGCAGACGATGAATTTCGCATCATGATGATGGATCTTTCCAAATTGGATCATGTACAAAAGGAGTACTTCGAACTTCGAAAGGCTTTAATAGTACGGGACAAAAGGAGCCAATTATAATCGTCAAAACGGGATAGTTCGAACCTTAAGTATTAAGTCTAACAATAAGTGATAATAGTTTTAGTAGTTTATTTACGTTTTAATATGTATTAATTTTGTCATTAGTCGTATTATTATGTAATATTTGGGATTTAATTTTATCTTCATTTAATTTAATCAACTTTAACTTATTTTGTAACATCTTACTTTAATTTACCAAGTGATGAGTATATGAAATAGAGTTAATACATTTCAATAAAATTATTCGTTAAAATAAAATCACATAATTTTTTCATATGGGAAACAACATTTAATTCCAATATTTTGTCCTCGTCTCCAACCTTTTAATTCCCATATTCTGCCCATATATGTTCGATTAAGTCATCGCGCAAGCGAATATGCCTATCTTTGCTGCGCATATGACGTCGGCGTTGCTCAGCTCTAATTTGGGAAAACTCCTCACTGTTGCCTCTTAATATATTAACCGGTGTCGGGTTGCTACGATGATCATAAACATGTGGCCATTCACCGGGTAGACGCTCATCCTCGACTATCATATTATGTAAGATAATACACGTTTTCATGATATAGGCAAGCACATCTGGATTCCACATTCTAGCAGGTTGTTTGATGATTCCAAACTGTTGTTGAAGTACACCAAATCCCCGCTCTACGTCTTTTCTTGCACCCTCTTGCATCGCTGAAAATATCTCTTTTTTCCTACCAAGCGGATGTTTAAACGCCATAATAATAGTAGCAATTTCTGGATATATTCCATCACCTAGATAATACGGCATGTCATAAGAATGACCGTTTACCACATAGTTCACCGGTGGTGCTTTTCCCGTGACCAGACTTCGAAAAACATATGAACGGTTCATCACATTAATATCGTTGTTAGAGCCTAGCATACCAAAAAATGCATGCCAAAACCATAGATCATACGACACCACCGCCTCCAACACGATACTTTCGCTCCCTTTATACGCGGTGTAAGCCCCTGATTCGGCAGATGGACATTTATCCCATTTTCAATGCATGCAATCTAGGCTACCTATCATCCCTGGAAATCCTCTATCTTTGTTTTGGTTGAGCAACAACTCAACATCACCAGCCGTAGGTTCACGCAAATATTCTTTCCCATACACATTGACAATCGACTTGCAGAACCTCCGAGTTGCTTCCAACACCGTGGTTTCGCCTATGCGTAAGTACTCGTCTATTGCATCTGCCGCACATCCATAAGCTAACATTCGCACCGCTGCAGTTACTTTTTGATGAGGTTTTAATCCTAAAACTCCACACGCATCGGGCCTTTGCACAAAATATCTGTCTTCGGCTGTAACACCTTCCACTATTCTGTTAAACAATTGTCGACGCATCCTGAATCTTCTGCGAAAAACATTAGGTGGTTGGTTTGGATACGGAGAAAAATAGTCGTTCCACAGAAGTTCAGCACCAGTCTCACGATCTCTTGGTATTTTGATACGAGTTTGAGGCCATTTAGAATTGGTAACAAGGACTCCCATACTAACGGCCATGTTATTTTGCATAATTGCTATTGAATCATCATCCGAGGAATAAAAACTACTATTAGAAGAAGAAGAAGAAGAAGATGAAACAGAAGAACAATAGTGAGCGGTATTCTCATATGCTTCCATATTCTATCCGAATCAGAATAAGTGTGTGATTGTAAAAAGAGGTGTGTTGGTATTTATAGAGTGAGTGAGGGAGATCGCATGCTTCCATTTTCCATCAGGATTAATAAATAAAATAACATAAAGTATTTGACAAATTTTGTAAACTGTTTGTCAGTGAGGTGTTTGTCGTATTGAAATGACTAGTCGGTGAAATTTGATAAAGTATTCAAATAACTACTCGCTGAAATTTGATAGAAATTTGATAAAGTATTGAACTGACTACTCGCTGAAATTTGATTGCCTATTGAAATGACTACTCGCTGAAATTTGATTGCCTATTGAAATGACTACTCGCTGAAATTTGATAAAGTATTCAAATAACTACTCGCTGAAATTTGATAGAAATTTGATAAAGTATTGAACTGACTACTCGCTGAAATTTGATTGCCTATTGAAATGACTACTCGCTGAAATTTGATTGCCTATTGAAATGACTACTCGCTGACTACACATAACAAAGATAAATAACATAATAAATGTCTAGTATGACTACACATAACAAAGATAAATAACATAATAAATTCAAAGCTAAACCATATAAATAGTCATCACAGGCTAAACATTTCCCGTATCCGGAGGCGCCGATCGTGGTGGGATAAAAGCCGTTCTCGGAATGGGCCTGACCGAGGACGTTGAAGATGATCCTTGACTCATAGAACTCCACACTTGTGGTGGCAATGTGGGGGAAAAGGCGCCGAATCCAATGGAAGGTTGGATGGTGTGTGGCGTTCGGAAAAGAGACAGTTGATACTCCAATTCCGTGATCTTATTATTCTGGTTTCCTATAAGTTCATCTTTCGCTAATAGACACTCCATCCTATCTTTCGTTTCTCGTAATGTAAAATCTCGAAATTGTTTAGTAAAATCAGCATATTCTTGGAATAATGCATAACTATCGCCCTGTCATGAAAAAATGAGATAGATGAGATTTTTTTTTTTTTTTGGAATTAGCAATGTAAAGTTGAACGAACACTTACGGGCGATAATTGTTATTGCGGTGGAATAAGAACATGTTCATCTGGTTTTCCAAGTTCGGTAGAATAGAAGTCACCGCTGTACCCAAATGTTTGGACCTCCCAATCAGGATGTGTCACATATTTTCTGAAATTAGTAACCTTTTTCCAATACTCTAAATATACTTCATACTGCACAACTTGCACCACCTCGGTTGCATCAACAAAACCGTCCGCTAGCAGGAGTTTTGCTTGGTCATCACCCAAATGCCCAATAATTACATGTAGTTTCATGGGAACAGCAAACGAGGGATGGTTTTGCCTCTAACATCTTTCTCCTAAATAAACATTATGCTGTATAACCAAAAAGGGAATATAATTGTAGTGAGTACGTTATTAATTAGATAAATAACGAAAAATAAAAAACTATGTTATTGACGATTAATATTAATGATATAATATAAAAAATCATGTCTAACTCACAACGCCATTCCAAGAAAATATCCATCTCGAGTCCGACAGCTTCCTAGCAGACTTTCCCATCTCAGAACTGAGGACGTCGGTGTATGATTCCCATGGGTGCCATGTCACTTGGTCAATCGTCAGCTGATTCAGTAAAATCCTACAACGAATAATATCATTCTGACACCTCCTTCCATTCCATCTGGAAATTACAGGCCATTTCTGTTCATTACCGGTCATTGAGATGTCTGGTCGACATATGCCTAGGTATTCATACCCCCAAAACTAGTCCATAAAATTAATGAATCAAATTAATATATCCAAGGAAATAAACTTAAATGAAAATATACTTTACGTTGAAAATTAAAATAAAATCGATTACCAAAATACCTCTAATATTTGGAAGGGCCCGCTTAGTGCCTTCTGTTATTTCCTACAAGCTTGTCGGAGACCTGCATACAATCTCGAAAAGGCACTACCTCCCCAGTCAAGGTCTTGTATTTTATCAATTTCTTCGAAAGCAGCTAACCATCCAGCATCAATATAGTTCCTTGCATTAGGAAAGAAAAATTGACCCAAAACATACATAAAAAAGGCAATTGCTATTCTATGGGCGAGGAGAGAATCTTCATTAGCCGCCACCAACTTATCTTCTTTGAAGTATGAGCTTAAATATGTAATTGTAATTGAGTTTGATACCCACGACGCGCCTCTTGTTCCCTGTGTGATATCCGGAAAAATATTCTCACGGACATAGTCAAATTGGTATAGGCTCGAATCATACGGAACTACATAACCATCACCGATACTCAGTCCAGTTAACATGACCCAATCTAATGGCGTGAACCCCATCTCACCAAATGGAAAATGGAACGTGTTGGTTGTATCCCAAAACCTCTCAACAATATAATCAACAACGGCATGTTGGGTAGCGCTACACTCTATGTTCAACAATTTTTCCCACCCCGCTTTTTCAATCAAATATTTAACTCTAGGACAATGTATTGAAATAAATTTATAATAATGAATTACCGATGCCAGACATCCACGATGTTTAAACTTAAATGTTGGTGCGTCTGAAAATGTAATGTCTTCAGTAGCGTGCGGCTTATCATCTTCCACTATAGGAAACCTCCCTAACCCGGGAACGTCGACCTCCTCAATTTGACCGGTAGAGATTAAGTTGTAATCAGCTTCGGTAGATTTTTGTCTCTTGTTGGTCTTTTGGCGACCACTAAACCTCGATATAAACTTGTTCATTCTACGCACAAACATGTTAAATACAATTTCATAATTAAAAGACCAATCCACGAACCATAATAGACATAAATTTAACCGAACAAAATTTCAACATCATAAAATTCCATAAACATAAATTTAACCAAAAAAATAATTATCCAATTAACTATATTTATAACTATTTATAATTAACAAAAAATTCAATTAAAATATGAAACTAAATTAACAAAAAGATAAATTAAATTAAATCACGTAACTAAATTAACAAAAAATAATTATCCAATTAACTATATTTATAACTATTTATAATTAACAAAAAAATAAATTAAATTACGAAATTAAATGAACAAAAAGATATATTAAATTAAATCACGTAACTAAATTAACAAAAAATAATTATCCAATTATTAATATTTATAACTATTAAATAAAACAAAAAATTAAATTAAATTACGAAACAGTAACAAAAGTAATAACATTAACATTAACATACTATTGGATTAAGATGTGATTAACCCAATTTTAATAAGATTTGATTAACCCAATATGAATATCCAATTAGTAATAAAGTCTGATTCAATTTTCAACGTAAAAACCCTAAATAAATTCGAACAAAAAAATAAATTAAATTAAATCCATAAACTTCCTAGCAGACTTTCCTAATTTGGGAACAAAAAATACAATACATGATATTATTATTACACAAATTGAAATAAATTCGAACAAAAAATACAATACATGATATTATTATTACACAAATTGAATAAAGAAAGTAGAAAATACATACCTTATAATGGAGTTTTTAGGGTTTTTGTGGAGTTTTTAGGGTATTTGTACGGTTGGTAGATGGGAATGGAGAAGAAGAATATGAACTGAAGAGGGGCGGTGAAGCGAAGAAGAATATGAACTGTGTAAGAATATGAACTGTGGAAGAATATGAACTGAGAAGAAGAAGGCTCGTGTAGAAGAGATGGGTTGTGGTTGGGAAGGAGAGGCGGTATTGGTGGAAGGGGCGGTTCATTAAGATTACGCCCGATTTGATCAGACGGACAGGAAGAGTACGCCATAACCCTGAACCCTAATGAAAACCTACTGGGCGGAAATTTTGGTTACGCCCGTCTCAGGCGTAATAATATTTTACGCCTGACAAATTCATCACGCGGACAGCAGATGTCCGTCCGTACAATTCATCACGCGGACACCAGATGTTCGCCCGTCTGATCTCACACGTGCTGTGTGACCGTGTTTAACTCGGGCGGAATTTAGTTTTACGTTTCTTCGAGCGGTCATTTGGAATCCGTCTGATCAACGGGCGGAATTTAAGATTCCGCCCCTTACCAAACGTAATTTATATTTACGCTCGATAACAAACGTGATTTATATTTACGCCCGTTTGAAACGTAATTTATAATTCCGCGCAGAAATGAAACGTAACTAATACTTCCGCCCGTCTTCATGCGTAAAATTGTTTTACGCGCGACCAAATTTGGTCTTCTCCCCATAACGTCACAATACAGATTAAACTCATATTTAGTCTTTTTTTTTTGGTCTTTGATCTTTGAGTTTAGTCGTACCATTGCAGTCGCTCTAAGAGCATCCACAGTGGGCGAGTATAACCAAATTTATGGGATGAGATCCTAACACAGTGGGACGGAGTAAAGATCAAATTTGGACCAAAGATCAAAACCCAGACCATATTTAGTCGCGACCAAATCCCAAATCCTAATATAGTCGGGCGTAAATTTAAAATCCGTTTGTTGTCAGGCGTAAACTTAAATTGCGTTTGTTAACGGGCGTAAACCAAATTTACGTATGTTGGTGGGGCGGAATTTAAATTTACGTTTGTTGCGGGCGTAACATAAATTTACGCCTGATGAGACGGACAGCAGAATTCCGCGCGTTGCCAGGCGGACACCAAAATTCCGCCTCTCTGGGGCGGACACCAAAATTCCGCCCCTCTCAAACGGACTTTTTTTTTACGCCCAGTAACTGTTATCAGAAAAATTATGAAACATGAAATGAAAATTTTCGAACGTTAGAATGATAAATTTTTCGAACGTTGGCGTTGGAGATTGCGTAGCAGATTTTTGACCGTTGGTAAGATATTTATATCTTTCGAACGTTTGAAATTGAATGTTAATAACGGGTTTATTTTATACCTATATATACCAGATGAATTCCTTTCACATTTTCATATCATTCGTTTGTATTCGGCAAGAAAAAAATAGTATCAGGAAGAAAAAATAGTTTTCCATATTTCAAATCATTTTGAAAATTTTCATCGAATCGTTTTTAATGTCAACACCACGAATAGCAAGAGGTCCAAATTTTACGACAATCGAAGATGTCACGATGTGTAAAATTCATTTATCAATATCTCAAAATCCCGGCGTTGGAGCCGATCAATCAGAGATTGCGTTGTGGACTCGTATCAAGGATGATATTGAAGCTCATTTACCGGATAAACCAGAGCGGTCTTGGAGTTCCTGGCAAAAACGATTTCAGGGAATAAGTAAAGAAGTGGCGTTGTTTTCGGCAAAACAGGCGGAAGTGGAAGGTGAATATCATACGGGATGGGGTCCGGAAATGACCGTGAGTATTCTCTCTGTTTTGAAACAATTATTTTCTAATATTGAGATGCCCATGAACCTAATTGTTTTTAAAAACATTAACAGCTCGAAGAAGTAAACAAACGGTTTAAGGAATGCAATCATGGAAGAAAATTTAGGCACGAAGAGTGCTACCCAATTGTCATAGAAAATATAAAATATAATCGTCGATCGACTTTTGTTTTTGATACGACGCACGATTTGGATAGTAGCGTGAATACCGAGGAAGATGGCACTCAAGTCGAGTCCGGTAACGACACAGATAAAGGAGACATAGAGAATACATACCTTCGTCAGATGGGAAAAAAAGCAGCTAAACGACTGAAGAAAACCGGGCGAGAGACATCCACGATGTTTAAACTTAAATGTTGGTGCGTCTGAAAATGTAATGTCTTCAGTAGCGTGCGGCTTATCATCTTCCACTATAGGAAACCTCCCTAACCCGGGGACGTCGACCTCCTCAATTTGACCGGTAGAGATTAAGTTGTAATCAGCTTCGGTAGATTTTTGTCTCTTGTTGGTCTTTTGGCGACCACTAAACCTCGATATAAACTTGTTCATTCTACGCACAAACATGTTAAATACAATTTCATAATTAAAAGACCAATCCACGAACCATAATAGACATAAATTTAACCGAACAAAATTTCAACATCATAAAATTCCATAAACATAAATTTAACCAAAAAAATAATTATCCAATTAACTATATTTATAACTATTTATAATTAACAAAAAATTCAATTAAAATACGAAACTAAATTAACAAAAAGATAAATTAAATTAAATCACGTAACTAAATTAATAAAAAATAATTATCCAATTAACTATATTTATAAATATTTATAATTAACAAAAAAATAAATTAAATTACGAAATTAAATTAACAAAAAAATATATTAAATTAAATCACGTAACTAAATTAACAAAAAATATTTATCCAATTATTAATATTTATAACTATTAAATAAAACAAAAAATTAAATTAAATTACGAAACAGTAACAAAAGTAATAACATTAACATTAACATACTATTGGATTAAGATGTGATTAACCCAATTTTAATAAGATTTGATTAACCCAATATGAATATCCAATTAGTAATAAAGTCTGATTCAATTTTCAACGTAAAAACCCTAAATAAATTCGAACAAAAAATACAATACATGATATTATTATTACACAAATTGAAATAAATTCGAACAAAAAATACAATACATGATATTATTATTACACAAATTGAATAAAGAAAGTAGAAAATACATACCTTATAATGGAGTTTTTAGGGTTTTTGTGGAGTTTTTAGGGTATTTGTACGGTTGGTAGATGAGAATGGAGAAGAAGAATATGAACTGAAGAGGGGCGGTGAAGCGAAGAAGAATATGAACTGTGGAAGAATATGAACTGTGGAAGAATATGAACTGAGAAGAAGAAGGCTCGTGTAGAAGAGATGGGTTGTGGTTGGGAAGGAGAGGCGGTATTGGTGGAAGGGGCGGTTGCTTAAGATTACGCCCGATTTCATCAGACGGACAGGAAGAGTACGCCCTAACCCTGAACCCTAATGAAAACCTACTGGGCGGAAATTTTGGTTACGCCCGTCTCAGGCGTAATAATATTTTACGCCTGACAAATTCATCACGCGGACAGCAGATGTCCGTCCGTACAATTCATCACGCGGATACCAAATGTTCGCCCGTCTGATCTCACATGTGCTGTGTGACCGTGTTTAACTCGGGCGGAATTTAGTTTTACGTTTCTTCGAGCGGTCATTTGGAATCCGTCTGATCAACGGGCGGAATTTAAGATTCCGCCCCTTACCAAACGTAATTTATATTTACGCTCGATAACAAACGTGATTTATATTTACGCCCGTTTGAAACGTATTTTATAATTCCGCGCAGAAATGAAACGTAACTAATACTTCCGCCCGTCTTTATGCGTAGAATTGTTTTACGCGCGACCAAATTTGGTCTTCTCCCCATAACGACACAATACAGATTAAACTCATATTTAGTCTTTTTTTTTGGTCTTTGATCTTTGAGTTTAGTCGTACCATTGCAGTCGCTCTTAGGTTTCCATAACTTTGGGTCTTGTGATATTGTGACAAAAACTTCCACATCAAAAATCAATTTATAGCATATTGCCATGTGATGGTGCATGTCTAATGGTTGAACTTTGGGTATATTATTCTGCATAATGGTCCACTGGCTTAGACCATACAGATACTATTCTAAGCTCTAAGAGCAAGCACTATGATAAGCACATGTCCAAAATCCTAAAACCAAAATGCAAACCAAAAAGGGTGTTTTCCCAATAATTTCATAGGAAAAAAATTCCTATGACTTTCCGCCAAATTGTTGAACCTAGTAGAGATGCCATATAATTTATTCCCATTTCTAACTCAATTTCCCGACATTAGCTGTTGTATTTCCCTATCACCATTTAAAGGAATTGGGACCAAGACCACTACCTAGTGATTTTTACTCTAACTCAATTTCTGTTCCAGTCTTGTTACACATGGCTGACCAAGAGCAAAACTGGTTATGAATATTGAACCGCCCACCACGCTAAAGTTAAACAAAAACAAGCCAAGTCACAGAAGCATATGCGCGGGCAGTTTCTCCACTGGTACATTGCATTGTTTCTTTGCATTTGTACAAAATGCGCTAACTTATGAATGACGTTACTTTGTAAATTCTTGTTTGACAATATATTGCAAGAAAACAAAAATCGGTTGAAAAAATATCAGAAATGAAACGGAAAAAAGAAAAAATTATACATACGCATGAAATAAGTAAGGATTCCTGTAAATTTGACTAGGGCTGCACAACGGGTAGGGTGGGTAGAATATGGCCTATACCCGCCACCCTACCCGTTTACTGGCGGTTAAGAAAATCTTTACCCGCCACCCTACCCGCCAAATAATGGATAGGGTAGGATACAATTAAAAAACTGGCGGGTAGGGTAGGGTTGGCGGGTATAAATAGGGTATGTGCATTCCTAGGTAGGATGGATAGGATATGGCCTATACCCGCCACCCTACCCGTTTACTGGCGGTTAAGAAAATCTTTACCCGCCACCCTACCTGCCAAATAGTGGATAGGGTAGGATACGGTTAAAAAACTGTCGGGTAGGGTTGACGGATATGGGTAGGATATGTGCACCCGTAAATTTGACCATTTGGGATGTAATAATCTGGACCGTCACTGGAAATAATATCTTCATGTGTTGTAGATGAGTTCAGATGAACAGAAACAGCAGCAATTTCTTTTAAGAAAACTCTGACGCTACCAAGTTCCGATTCTATCTTCTTTAGTTTCTCATCATAATAATCTCCCGTTTGTTGGTTCTTCTTTATTAAGTTTAATGGATAATAGTAATGATCACTAGAAGCTCCATTGAAAGGTCTAAGTATTGATGATAATGGTGGTGATGACGTCACTTTTGATTGCTTATCACCATTATAATCCTAACAGCATCAGAGCAATGAATATCAACAATAATAATCAATTTTAATTGCACATTGAAAGATTTGGTTTGTTCATGGTCATGCATATCTATATCTATGGAAGAAAAAGAAAATCATAAGGTGATTGAGAGTATTCTTACATGGACTTGATCATGATGGAGAAGAGCCATCTTTTGATGATATATGCATTGATTAGTTGACACACAAAAGAACAGAGGAGCTAAAACAATTAGAGATCCAATTCCAATAATTGTTTGAACCAACGACCAAGATATATGATTTTGAACATAAGATGGTGATGAAGAAGTAGAAAAAGGTTTGATGATATTCCTCATCTCAACCCTCACTCACTCACTTGCTCTGTTTTTTCTCCTCTACTAGTAGTACTTTATTGGTTTTTCAGTTACGTCGTTTCATTTCTTGATCTGTCTGTACATCTATTTAATTTTGTGGGAGTTCCAACACCTTGCTTGCTGTCTTATTTATTTTTTGGAAGATGGAAAATCTGAAAGCAAATTAGATCCACTAATGACGCTTATGAGTCTTGACTCTCATTTTCTGATATTGTATCCCTTCATTACAGAACTCGAAATACAAGGAATCATGGAAGAAAAAATTGCTGTGTGTAGTAACTAAGTAGCTGGGTACTCAGCCCGGTCCATAAAAGCATGTGGGTGGGGGTCGTGTTGGGCTCTAATGGCCTAATACGCCAAGCTTTACATACTGCATGGTTTTGTTTTGTCACTTTGAGTTTTTTTTCTTCTTTTTTTGGATACCAAAGAAAGAGTATATTAGAAATTGAAATCCAACTCCTATAGTAATCTTAAAAATACGAGAGTATTTTAAGAACTTATCAGCTGGTTTATTAATTTTTTTATTGATAAACCTGCAGGTCCATATGAATGCTTGCGAAAAGAGACTATAATATCTAAAATAATTGTTTGGTGTTCTTATCTAACTTTATGGTATCCTCCACTAGTTGTTGCTGCTATATTTTACGCGTCCAATTTGAAAAGATGAGGGTGTCCAGATACACCATAATCTTTTAATATCAACCTATAAGTCTGATACCAAGTGTGATCGACTATGGACAATAGTTGAGACAATACGACAACTTGATATTCACTTGACAATAGTTACGGTAATAAGAAAACGTAGGGTTCGCTTTTATATATTTGTAGACCATGTGTTTGCTTTGAGGCTTGTTATGTTCGCGACTAATGCTTTCAAGCTCAGTATTTGCCGCTAGTACACCCCGATCCTACTAAAAAGGTGGATATATTTTATTCCTCTTTTACATATCATACTATTGAGACTCGGGAAATCTAACTCATAATGTGAAGCACTACACCGATTGACTATATGATCAATGTCAAGTGATTAGGATTAATGCACAGTAGTATTATTTACTTAATTATAATAACAGTTATAATGTGGAATTAACGTAAATAACACACACAAGATTTCGTTAACGAGGAACCCGCAAATGCAGGAAAAACCCTGTGACCTAGTCTCTCAAAATTAAGACGCTATATAAAATTTAATGCCAACTTCATATATTTAAGACCAAGTAGACTACCTCTAGCTACTTAGTTTCCTCAGTATCCCTGCGTCTTCAACCTTTTGGTCACGCAAGTGAATCTCAAGACGGAAGTGACTATCTCAAGTTGTTTTACCCATTAAAGTATTTATGTACTCGACTCCTTTAGATCGTATTCCAAACAGTAAAGGAATAATATTGTTTGGTAACCACTTCAATTATCTTTACTATGAAAGATATGTTGAGTAGTCGACAAAGGCTCTTCCGTTTAATCTAAACTCCTTTGTAGGGTATGATCAATCCAAATCCGAAAGTTCATATTCAGATTCACAACTATCATATCGTAGAGAACCACCAAATGATAGTTGTCGGTCAATACGACTATATGATCAAATCTATCAAAAATAAATTTAATCTTAGTTGGATCCCATCCGATCAAGATGTGTGCACAAATTCACAAGATACGAAAACTAATAAGAAAATCTTTTTCGTCTTCAAATCTTCAATTGCCTTCTCAATTACCTTCACAGCACAAACTTAAATCCTCTTGTGATCAATCACACACAAAACAGAGTATATTAACAATGGATTATCACAAGATGTCTTTAGATCCAACAATGGTTCTAAATATCCCGTCGATACTTTGATCTAGTTTGAGTGAACTTTATGTCAGAAGAGAAGGCTCTCAAGAATAATCAAACTAGGTGCAATCAAAGTTTCAACAACTGTTAGTCAATCAAATCAATAATCGAAAATTAATATAATAATGCAATTATCTAATTTCCCACCAACGGTACTCGTAGAGCTTATTGATCCCATAGAAGACTTTAAACGAGCGGTCGTAAGAGATTTCGCCTAATTAGGGAACTTTCCTCTCCGGATAGACGACTCAAACAGAAACAACACGAATGAAGTTTGCCTGGCTCTTAGGATAGTTTGCAAGAAATGCAAATTCAAGTAT
Organism: Papaver somniferum; assembly: GCF_003573695.1. Taxonomy (NCBI): domain Eukaryota; kingdom Viridiplantae; phylum Streptophyta; class Magnoliopsida; order Ranunculales; family Papaveraceae; genus Papaver; species Papaver somniferum. The sequence continues at coordinate 58,641,362 of NC_039361.1, forward strand.
TTATAGACCAAAGCTGTTTGGACAACAAGGAAATTCCAAAAATCAAAAATATTTGAAGTACCTAATTTTGGTTTTCCTATTTCCAATTAAATGTCAAACAATATTTCTGATATCTCTCTTAGGAAATTTCTATTATTGGTTTAGCATATTAACTAATAAACCTTTTCTAGTAGATATGTTTTAATTGCCGGTAATTAAAACATATATACTTGAAAATCATAGTTAAATGCTTTTCAATGTTTCGGTTTGGGATCACCTTGAGCATCAAGGAATATCTTTGAAAAATAAATGATAAGAATTGTACATATGTTCAAATAGTGTCGACATCAAGAAGTTTCTCATCTTAGCAAACCCTAATTCCTAATTCACACACAAATGAAGAAATGTGTGAACTTTGGAAACCCATTTTTTCTCTTGGTACCGGTTATACCATGACTCACAATATAAGTTTTGACCGGTTATACCATGATTCCCAAGATATGTTGTGACTGGTTACACCATGCTTCCCAATGTAGCTTGTGATCAGTTACACGTTACTTCCCAAAGTAGCTTGTGATCGGGTACACCTTGCTTCCCAATGTAGCTTGTGACCGATTACACCTTACTTACCAATGTAGCTTATGACCGATTACACCTTTCTTTACAAATTATCTTGTGACCGGTTACAACTTATTATACACTATAGGCTATGACCGGTTATACCTTGATTCTCAACATAAGTCAAGATAGGTTCTACCTTGTCATCTGGTATTGGTCATCCAAATATATTCAATGAAGAACCATACCAACACACTTATGATTTCCCTTTTGATTATGAAACAAGTTCATACATCTACTTCCTTAAACCAATGTAATAATACATAGTTTATAGGATGAAATCGCACCTATATCCTACACATAATCAAGTAAATTAATACATAGATTATGTTGATGTCGTATTTATGAAGTTCAAAAGATATGCGTTATACTTTGTAATATATTATTCCTTGACACTTTGATCATAATGATATGACCAAGTCTAATCACTAGAGTATTATATATACAGCTTCGCATGTTATGTTTTCAATATAATACAACTTGAAAGATACGTTATGAATGGAAACAAGTCAAGTCAGTATTACTAACTTCAAGTGGAAGGATGATGTCTTCGTTATAGTCATTACTTCTTCACATTCTTCAGGTCTTCAGAGTAATACTTGTACGTCTTAACATTCCTAGACTTTCTAGTCTAACCTAAACGAAGTTGACTCTAGATGAGTTTTGATACTAAATTATGACAACTAAACTTGACGCACCAACGCTTGGTGGGTTCAACCGAGATATGCTCTAACAAAACTCAAAGCACACTTGTTGCAAGTCAATTTCTTTCACCCAACATATAGCCTGCAGCAACTCCTCAGGCACCTCTGCATGCTTCGCAGGTGTCCATACGCGTAGATACATCTCTTTTGCTCAAATGCACCTGCAGAGTTACGTAGAATTAGACCTAGTCCTGTATGATTTTCAGATAATATGATTTTAAAATATGCATCACAACACATAGAGAAAGTGGAGGGGTTATGATTATCCATGTAGTCTGAGTAGAGATACTCAGGCTTGTATTATTACCATTATTGCATATTGAAAGCGCGGGGGTACCAAAATACACCACCAACTTTTTCTTAGGAAACTTGTATGTACAAAATTAAATACAATTCTGAGAGTTCAACTTAATGAATCTCAATCAAAGAATAATATTTAGAGTTATATCTCTTTCTCTTACAATCAGAAAGTTTACAGAGACAAGTTCGTGAACCTGATTTACGTGTGAGAGTACTTGGACAATTCCAAAGATCAATATCCAAGAATCAATCAAGTCATATCTAACAAACAAATATGGATGTATATACTTTGATTGATGTACATCCAACCTGTGATATTTCAATTTTAAAGATGAACTATATAATGCGGAAAAGAAATAACACACACCAGAAATTTTATTAACGAGGAAACCGCAAATGCAGAAAAACCCCGGGACCTAGTCCAGTTAAACATCAAACTGTATTAAACCTCTACATAGACTGGCCTACTATCAATTAACTTTATACTGTAATTTAGTTGAGACCGAAGTAAACCCTCACAACAATTCAGTTACAGTCGCGCTCCTTACACCTCTTGAATCCCAGCAGGAGTCTGCGCAATTTATTCTCTTAGCTGACGTATTTTAAAGCCTAAGAGTTTCTTCAACTCAATTTAAGACTTTAAACCAATCTTCCTCCCATAGATAAGCCTATGTGTGATTTCCTTTTTGATCGATAGATCAAGGTGAGGCTGGAAATCGATAGCAATAGACAAAAATCTAACTAACCTCAAAATCCGGACTTATGCTTTCCAAAGAGCAGCCTAGATTATTACTCACCTCACAAGTATTAAACTTGTGGAATCATAAAGTTTGAGATGAAGAGAACTTTGCGATTTCTATCTATCGTGTTTCAGTGAGCAGCTCAACAATCAAACAAGATCATGATACACGAACTATCAATATAAAAGATAGTTGGACCTGGCTTCTTAAATCCCTAGGTGAAGTCTTTTTAGTCGCTAAACCCTAGAAGGGTTTTAGGGAGAGGAAGACTCTAATTTATAACTAGGACACACAAAGAATAGTGTCAGGGATTCAAAAATCCAGTTGCTTGAGGTTCTCCCTTATATAGACTTTCAAAGTATATGTTGCTTTAGGTTTAAGCTAAGATAGCTTTGGAACCAAGCAAAAAATATCCACTGTTATATGAATCTTTGAAATAAGGTTAACATACGAATAAATACACTATGGTTAGGATGAATCGTAACCAAACCGTGTACAAAGACATTGTTCATGGACGGTTAACCGAAACTAGCCGATTAAACCATAAGCTTAATCATTTTCATAAACACTTAAGACTTTAAGTTTGAGTCACAACCATAGGTTATAATGTGATCAATCATGTCTGTAGAGTGTTTCTAGAGATTTATTCAAATGCCAATTATCTCATAGAAATAATTTTTGTGCATCTGAAAATATTCGACAAGGAAAGTACGTGTACTCTACCTTGTTCGTGAATGTTTTTGTCATGGTACATGTACCGAGTATGTGTACCCTTAAGAAAAAAAAATGAGTTCATAAACTCATAAAACTTTTTCGGTTTGCGTACCGGGTATGGATACTGCATCGGTTTCAAAACCAACAGTTCCGTTATGGTATGCATACTTGGTATGCGTACTATTTCTGGTTCACGAGAAACAAACTTTTTGTGATATGGATATCGGGTATGAGTACCAAAAAGTTGTTTTCGACATATATCTACACCTGTACGTGTACTGGGTACAGGTATTACAGCTCCAGACCTATAACAGTTTTCCCGATATGTGAATTGGTATGCATACTGTCATGTATCCAGATTTTCAGTAGTTCTATATTTCTCTCTAAATCAATTCGACACATTCTTAAATAACATCAATGACATATATCACTTTTCCAGGATATTTTTGAATGATAATATTGAATCACGATTTAGATTATGAACAATAAAGTGTTCTTAACCGAAATTCATCAAGTATGAACAAATGTCTCATAAGCTTCGGCTGGTTCCTATGGGGAGTGGATAACCCACCCATTTTCCATGCCAGCTGGCCTGGCAAACTGGATGCGCTACTAAGGGAAAAAAGATAAGCGGTTGAGTCTCAACCGAGCGGTGGAGACTCGATCACTAGCGGCCTCTTTTCGATCGCCCGATATAGTTTGCACCCCTAGCGATTTAAACTTGACCTCCTGCGGTCGGTACTCTACCGTCTATAAATACCACCATTCCCTTCAGTTTTCATTCACAAAAAAAAAATCTTTCCTTCTGTAGAGAGCTGATCAGAGCGATTTTTCACTTAAAAATGAGTAGTTCCAAAACAAATAGACAAAGGAAAAGAAACAGTAAAGACAAAGGAAAATCTGTTGCATATAGTGATATCGTATGGGTCCAGGATAAACATCAAGAGTTCGCAAATTTTTGGCAACTAGTTGGACCTGGTGTATTATCTATGCATTTATATAACCATCTCGAGCAAGTTTTCTTACCTAAACTAAGAGGTGGGTGGTCTGAGCTAACCGAAGTGTTTGGGTTACTCCCCGAAGCTGTTCAAGAATCCTTGAGAAGATATCCTTGGCAGCGTTTATATTTCATGAAAGTCAAAAACCACATGACTCAAGTTGTGCGAGTTATTTGTGAATGTTGGTGGAACACTGCAAATACGTTCATTTTCAAGGATTTCGAGTGTGGTAAGTTCTATTTTTCTATTCAATAGTTTAATTTTTATCTCAGAAACAAATTTTAATTTTTAGGGATTCAACTTTTTATTTTGATTCAAATTTTAGTTCCACATACAAACTTTAATTTTATGACCATGTTGTTTTTAGGGTTCACCCCGTTAGATTTGTATATGTTGACTGGAATAAAAAGTGAGGGTGAAATAGTACAATTTAACTAATTAAAGTGGATATCAGAAGGAAGATGGAAACAACTACTTCCCTTGCACTCAAATGATACTGAAGGAAAGCCAGAATCCAAACAATTACACTCATATGGATTAAGAGTGTATGGGTTGAAGGCTTTTTTGAACCGTTATGCTGGCAGGGGGATACACAGAGTTGAAGATTATCCCGAGCTTGAACGTATTTTTGTATTATGGATGTTAGACCAAGTTTTTTTCCCCAATGCTAGCTCAGTGGCATTAATTAGTTTTCTGGACTCTTTAAAAGATTTAACTAAAGCGCCAAATTATGATTGGGGTTCTGCAATTTTAGTTGAGCTATACATAAGTCTCGGTGAATGCTCATGTAAGAACTTAGATATCTTGAATGGATTCTGGGTCGTAATGGAGGTAAAGAACCAAATTCACTTTCTATTATTAGATTCATTATCGAGTTAATTTTCAAAGTAGTGGTGAATGTACTAACACATCAATGTTTGTCAATGTTATTTTTCAGTATTGGTGGTATACTTAATTTAAGGTCGGCGAACTGATAGGATCCGGAGAATACCTATATATAAAAACCGCAATCGCACAGTGTCTAACTAGCAGACAGAGGCAAGTACGGGTCGAACCCACAGGGAGTGGTGGAAATACCTTAACCAATAATTCTGATTGACTAACCAGAGATGTTGTTTTTGGATTTTGAAAGAATTAAGGAAGTAAAAGAATTAATTAAATGTAATGAGAAATATGGTAACTATGGAATCTGGTTTCAACCAATTTAATCATGTAAAACTCATATTCGATTTCTAAACGTATACTCCATAAAATTGTTTCACCATTTTAATTTCACCCGCTTCTAAGTTGATAGTTCTAGAGATTTATTTATCAATCGCAAAGCATATGCCATCAAATATTATTAAGCATGGCACATCAATTTAAAAGTATAAATAAACAATGGAGCTATCCAACCAAAATAAAGTTTCAAAGAATTAAACATCAATCTATAAGCATACCCCGTCAAAGACCTAATCCAAGCACAACGTATCAATTGGAAAGCTATTTAATTAATTTAACTATTTATGCAATAATTTACCGAGCAAATATTGAAGAAAAATACTAAACATTTAAATCATTATTTAAAATATTATATGGAGAATTAATATTTGAGTCTACGTAATCAAAATGGTTTCTACTGAAGAACCTTAGTTACATAAAATCTAGCAAGACATGGAGAAAATAAAATAATACAATAAACCCTTTTTCTGTTTTTGGTTCTCTAGCCGTTCTCCCCCCAAAAAGAGTTCTCACTGCCTCATATATAGTCATGCACCCAAATGGAAATGAAATCAAAAAATATACCCGCCTTAAAATCTTCTTATCTCACATAAAAGCAGAAAATATTCTTATCCATCAAATTCCGGTGTAAAAGGAAAAAGAATCATATGCTACCAATTATCCTCTTCCACAAAATGGTAATATTATGAAGTTATTTGTTTATCCTTCGATGTTGACATTTCTCATTTTCTTAATACCACTCACTTTCCAATAAAGCTCCATATCAAATAAAATATATTTTGCATGTGAGATAAACAAAGTATCTTGGTGATTAATTCATTTAGAGAGAAAATAATGATGTCGTCACTTGGACTCATATCAGACAAAATTTAACTCTTGTAGCACAAATGATCTTCCACCTTATATAGCTTCCAATCTAGCTGTTTTTACTCCTCGTGATCAAATTTGCTCGTACTTTCTACAGAAGCACTAAAATAGTACTATTAGCCAAAATATCGAATCCTAGCTAATATAAATATGGGTATAAAATGTAACACTTACGTGCTTATCAAACACCTCACACTTATATTTTGTTAGTCCTCGAGCAAAACAAAGAATAGACCCGCTCAACATCTGATCGTAATATTATTTTTTTATTTTTTTTATTTTAAGACCCGTTCAACGGCTGATTATAAGATGATACGAATAAAAGAATAGACCAGCTCAACAGCTGGTCATAAGAACCTTACAACATACCCGCTCAACATCTGGTCATAATATACCTACAAACGTACAAAAGACCCGCTCAACAGCTGATCATGATTTGCAAGAAAATTCCTGAAAAAGTAAAGTAAAAATTTAACCACTAACACCCCCACACTTAAACTTACACTGTCCTCAATGTAATAGAGTCATCCAACGTAAATATTAAGATGAGAAATTCATAATATGCAAAAATAAACAAATAAAAATAAACAAGAAAATAAAAATACCTACTGGAATGTACATAAAGGATCCTCTTAAACTAATAACCTGAAAATTTGGGGATCAACCCAAAATACAGTATTTATAAATGACAACTTCGCACTTATCTTATGATTCCTTTAAGAAGGTGAAACTACCAAAAAGAAAAAGTTACCCCCAAACCCGATTTTTACTTCACAAGGAAGTGCATAAAGAACATAATATGGGTATACTATTTGGACCGGGGAATATCAATTGGCTCATGCATGGTATCAGGAACGAGCAAGTCCTCTGGATATTGGATGCAAAGTGATCCAACAAAATTTGAGAATCACACAATTCTAACCCTAAATTGGGTAACTTTTGGAGGTCTAGGGGTGTAGAAAAAACCTCTAAGTCGGGTGAATATTGTGAGACAGATTCATCTGTAGAATTAGGAAAATCATCCACAGGGTCACCTATATGTTCTGTCTGGAACAGAGAGTCACTACAAGACTACAAGACGGATCATCATCAGCATATAATCTTTGGCATTCCTGAATTCTCAATCTTTGTTCCAAACTAAGTGGTGTGTGTTTGTAATACTTCTCATATATAGTTTGAGGTGATTCTTCACTTACCATTTGTGGATCAGAAACTCCATACCGTTTCCTATGCATATATTCACCAAGCATCATCTCAGATGAGGTTGCATGATAATTTGAACTTCTACGCTTATATTCTGCCAGTGTCATCTTAGGTGACGTCTCCTGAGAAAGAGTCGTCATACTCAAAAAGGAACCTGGAAAAAAAATCTAAAACAGAAAACAAGTCAAAAGGAAAAAGAAAACCTAAAAAAAAAATATTTTACAAAAAAAAAAAAAAAAAAAAAACATAACTATTTACTAAATCAAAAATACTAATTACAATATTCCTCAGCCGCTCTCCGGCAAAGGCGCCAAAAATTGATAGGGTTTCGGGAAACCCTATATGTAATAACTACAATCGCACGGTGTCTAACTAGTAGACAGAGGCAAGTACGGGTCGAACCCATAGGGAGCGGTGGAAATACCGTAACCAATAATTCTGATTGACTAACCAGGGATGTTGTTTTAGGATTTTGAAAGAATTAAGGGAGTAAAATAATGAATATAAAAAGAATTAATTAAATGTAATGAGAAAGATGGTAACTAAGGAATCTGGTTTCAACCAATTTAATCATGTAAAAATCATATTCGATTTCTAAACCGTATACTCCATAAAATTGTTTCACCATTTTAATTTCCTCCGCTTCTAAGTTGATAGTTCTGGAGATTTATTTATCAATTGCAAAGCATATGCCATCAAATATTACTAAGCATGGCACATCAATTTAAAAGTATGAATAAACAATGGAGTTATCCAACCAAAATAAAGTTTCAAAGAATTAAATATCAACCTATAAGCATACCCCGTCAAAGACCTAATCCAAGCACGTCGTATCAATCGGAAAGCATATTTAATTAATTCAACTATTTATGCAATAATTTACCAAGAAAATATTGAAGAAAATTAGTAAACATTTAAATCATTATTCAAAATATTATATGGAGAATTAACATTTGAGTCTACGCAATCAAAATGGTTTCCACCGAAGAACCCTAGTTACATAAAATCTAGCAAGACATGGAGAAAATAAAATAATACAATAAATCCTTTTTCTGTTTTTGGCTCTCCACCCGCGCTCCCCCAAAAGGATTTCCAATTACCTCATATATATAGTCATGCACCCAAACGGAGATGAAATCAAAAAATACACCCGCCTTAAAATCTTCTTATCTCACATAAAGGCAGAAAATATTCGTATCCATCAAATTCCGGTGTAAAAGGAAAAAGAATCATATGCTACCAATTATCCTCCTCCGCAAATGGCAAGATTATGAAGTTATTTGTTTATCTTTTGATTTTGACATTTATCATTTTTTTAATACCACTCATTTTCCAATAAAGCTCCATATCATATAAAATATATTTTGCATGAGATAAACAAATTATCTTGGTGATTAATTCTTTGAGAGAGAAAATAATGATGTCGTCACTTGGAATCATATCAGACAAAAGTTAACTCTTGTAGCACAAATGATCTTCCACCTTATATAGCTTCCAATCTAGCTATTTTTACTCCTCGTGATCAAATTCGCTCGTACTTTCTACAAAAGCACTAAAATAGTATTATTAGAAAAAATATCGAATCCTATCTAATATAAATATGGGTATAAAATGTAACACTTATGTGCTTATCACGAACCTGATCTTCACGAAACACGATTAATTTATCCAATTGTGTACAAGTACAAAGATGAAAATTAGATTAATCAAATTAATGATGGTCAAAATATATTTGTTGTCCATAGGATGTAACAATTGTGCAGAACTAGTATCGAAATTATGCCAATACCGTATACATAAATTGACGAGCTCCATGAACCAATTGCACAAGTCATGCTACAGTTAAGCCTTAAGCGAATTGTGTTTTACAGTCCAATAAGGGGTCAGTGTATTTGGTACTACGGAGAAAGACATTTGTTTCAGCTACAAGGAAGAAAGGTAAAAGAAATCAATCCATTTCCAACTTCAATAATTTCACATGATGATTGGATGAAGTTGATAAATAATGGATAATCTTGGGAAGAAGCTGAAGATTTGATCCAAATCCCAAATGATGACTTTGATTACTATAGCTGGTTTCAAAAGGTATGCAAGCTAAATATTGTTGTTCATCCACAAAACTTAGGTAGTGTTGACTTTCCAGCAATTGGCAATTTTCCACTTACAGATCTTCCATCCCAACCTCCACCACCGACGGGCGAAGCATATACGTATCCTAGCAGTCAAATGGGGTCGTCAAATATGCCTCTAATATCTTGGAAAGTCCAGACTTTATCACCAAGTGGAGATATTGTTACAGTTTTCACTTACTAGTGAAGGTCTGCAGCAAAGCTATCCATACTATGGTGTGATGGCATCACAAAAAGAGTATCAGAACCAATTGAACAATTTTTCGTTTTTTATCAATCAATTCCAGAATTTTCACTTGATACAGATGCAGATACAGAGGGAGAATATGAGTTATGAATTTCCCGAGACTCCGTTAGGGACAAGTTCTCAAATTCCCGGTGATAGCAATGTAAAAAGTCGTGGAAGTGTAAGTTATGGAAGTAGTGGTGGTCGTAGAAGTCTTCATGACACTCCAACTATGGTGGAAGATACTCATCTACCAACAGAAGCAAGAACAACACCAACAACAAATGTGAAGACGGATTTCCAGTCTCCTATTGGTTTCATGCCCCAAGGTCCTGTACTTACTCCTGGTGGTGGTCACGTAAATATGGATGCATTTAGGCAATCCATAATGTATACCCCAAATTCAACATTTCACCGATTCCTAGCACCTCCAATTCAACCATCTCCAGTACCATATCAAGGTTATGAATAACCTGATGCTACTCAACCACCATCTCAGACTCAAAATAATGAGTTTTCACAGGATCAAACAGGCTTAGGGGAATATATATTTGGTAATCGTTAGTTTGATAGATAAATGTTAGTTTGATATATAAATGTTAATCGTTAATATGAATCGTGGTTTGTTTAAATCGTTAATGTAATTGCACTTTTGTTTGATAAACAATAATCTTCATTTAAAGTTTTCTATTTAAGTTAAAATTGAGAACTTAAAATTGATACATTAGATTAAATGTGGGAAACACTTTTAAGATTTCATAACAACTTGCATATCAGAACTGCTTTCCGTTGTCAGGGAGCTACTTTGCACGACATCTTTGATCAATCTCCAGCAGGGTTTCACCACTTCTCATGTTTCGAGCCTCTACCCTTATTATACCAATATACTTGTTAACATTCTTAGAAATTATGGATAACCGAGAAGTCAACACCATCGAATCACGATTGTTTAGATTCGTTGTTTCTTCTTCAAATTTCAGTAAAACGCGTCTCCAAAACGGAATCGCCTGTAATGCGCCATCAATGATTGGATGATTGGTGAAGAGAACATAATTTTTGCAGATGCATTCATCTTATAACGTGCTAAAATTGCGCTGTTGTGCAACTCTCCAACTATTTGCTCTTCTTATTTCATTTTGCACACTAGCTCGAAGTTCAACTCTTTGATTTTTAGCCACATGTTGCTCTTCTATGAATTGATCCATAGACATGTTTTGAGCCATTGAAAAATCTAACAAAATAGGAAGAAGGTGTGAGTTAAAATGGGAGAGGATTTTGGTATTTATAGTGAAAATCAGGGGGAATAATAACCACACCCAACAATTCGTTTGGAAATCTGAGAGGACTTACTCGAATATACTTTTTAGAGAATCCACTAGAAAGTCAGACTCAATCTAGAGAAAAGTATATACAAGAGTTTATATCTCTATCTCTTAATTCAATCTACAATCAGCAAATAGAAATTTGCGATCCCGATTGAATATAAGAGAAGTAACTTGAACGGTACCAAAGACCAATGTTCAAGGATCGATCAATTTCAATCAACAACCAAAGGTTGGATTTCCTAATTGATTGATACAACACACAACTTGTGATATTTCAATTATATAACAAAATATAACGTGGAAAATAAATAACACAGACACCAGAATTTTGTTAACGAGGAAAACCGCAAATGCAGAAAAACCTCGTGACCTAGTCCAGTTTTGAACACCACAATATATTAAGCCGCTACAGATACTATCCTACTACCAATGAACTTAGGACTGGACTGTAGTTGAACCCTAATCAATCTCACACTTATTCAAGGTACAATTGCGTTCCTTACGTCTCTGATCCCAGCAGGATACTACGCACTTGATTCCCTTAGCTGATCTCACCCACAACCAAGAGTTGCTACAACCCAAAGTCGAAGACTTGATAAACAAATTTGTCTCACACAGAAAAGTCTATTGGAATAGATAAATCTGTCTCCCACATAAATACCTATGAGTTTTGTTCTGTCTTTTGATAAATCAAGGTAAACAGGAACCAATTGATAAACCGGTCTTATATTCCCGAAGAACAGCCTAGTATTATCAATCACCTCACAATAATCTTAATCAATTAACGAAACAAGATATTGTGGAATCACAAACGATGAGACGAAGCTGTTTGTGACTACTTTTCTATCTTACCTATCGGAGATATAAATCTCAATCCAATATTACGACTTCACTCAATCACGATAGAAGCAGCAAGATCAGATCACGCAACCACAGAAAAAATAGTCGGGTCTGGCTTCACAATCCCAATGAAGTCTTTAATTCATTAACCTACATGGTCTCGTGAGAAACCTAAGATTAAAGGAGAATCGACTCTAGCTATGCAAATAGTAACACACAGAAGTGTAGGGATTAGGTTTCCCAGTTGCTAGAGTTCTCCTTTATATAGTTTTCAAATCAGGGTTTACAATCTATATTACCTTGGTAACTGTTTGAGGGTGAAAACAGTTTTTGCTGGTTTCGGTAATTTCTTGTGATGTGGGTGAGAAACAAGTCTAAATCCTAAACAATGTACTGCAAGGGAGTACTTAAGGTTCGACAGATCAATCTGTACAAGTCCGGCTTAACCAAGAAATGGTCGTTCCAAACTTTCTTCGATCACAAAGTGGGGGAGAAGGGTTGGTTTTGGGGAGGGAAGCAAAGAGAGTGTTGAGACCAGAATAGTTGATTCTGGAAGAGTAGTTGTTTTGACTTGTATCAGAAAGCGTAAGCTAGTAGATGGGAAAGCTAACAGGTGATTTCTGAGTGTTGTATGCTCCTGACCAAAAACTTTTTTTTGGTGGAAATAGGTAATGCCTATTTATACAAGTCGAAGTGAAACGTACTCTGGTCTCATTAAGAAATGGAAAACGGGTGAGTAAATGAGAATAGGTGATAACTGGTAACGACTGGAATTGATGTTCCATAAAAGAAAGCGTTTCACCATTACTACCTGTATTTACTAACCGCCTCATCCTTATGACACTTTCTTATAACGGGCGTAGTGTACGCCGCATGGTGTAAACCGCCAAACCAATACCCAATGAGCATCCCCCAGTTTGTGACATGTGTTGATGTCTCGAGTGTTTTCGTGGAAAACATGTAGTACGTTGTTGTTGTCTGGAAAGTTGAGCTTGGGATACTTGCCGGCTCGGTGGTGATCTTCGACGGTCGATATTTTGCATCTCAAGAGGAAAAGTAGTCGTTGATTATTGCAACTCTTTGTTTGGTAGACAGTGGAATGAAAGCATGATTAGTATGGCTTTGATATGGCTTAGTTTAGGCGCGGCCAAAAGTTAGGGTTTTGGCTTTTTTTAGGCGCGACCAAACTAGGGCCAAAGGTTGCCATGCGTTAGCTGGTAATCTTGGACGGCTAAGATCTGCACCTTAGATAAAAAAAAGTGGCCGTTGATTGTTGCAGGCCTTCGTTTTGGTAGCCGCATAGGGAAGGCCGGTATGGCATGGCCAAAATTAGGGTTTTGGGCCAAAGGTTACCATGCGTTGTTTGGCAACCTTGGACGGTTAGGATTCGCATCTAGGATGAAAGGGTGGTCGTTGATCGCCGCACGCCTTCGTTTTAGTAGTCGCATAGGGAAGGCCGGCATGGTATGGCGCGGTAAGGTGGTTGGAATGACATTGGCGCATGTGGCATGGCATGCCTTGGCGCGGTTTGGCGTGGCCAAAACTAGAGTTTTGGGCCAAAGGTTACCATGTGTGGTTTGGCGACCTTGGACGGCTAGGATTTGCATCTAGGATGGAAGGGTGGACGTTGATCGTCACACGCCTTCGTTTTGGTAGCCGCGTAGGGAAGGCCGGCATGGTATGGCGCGACAAGGTGGTTAGCATGCTATTGGCACATGTGGCATGGCATGCTTTGGCGCGGTTTGGCATGGCCAAAACTAGGATTTTGGGCCAAAGGTTACCATGCGTTGTTTGGCGACCTTGGACGGTTAGGATTTGCATCTAGGATAGAAGGGTGGACGTTGATCGTCGCACGCCTTCGCTTTGGTAGCCGCATAGGGAAGGCCAGCATGGTGGGGCCAAGGAAAATGGCGCGGATGGCTTGGCATAGTGGGGCCAAGGGTTTGGCACGGACGTCTTGGCATGGTGGGGCCAAGGCAAGGTGCGGTTGTGTTGGCATGGTGGGGCCAAGGGTTTGGCATGCCATTGGCGCATGGTGCGGCTAGCATGGTTTGTCATTGGCACAGTGGTGCGGCTGGCATGTTTGGCATGCCTTGGCGCGGAGATGTGGCTGGCATGGTTGGCATGCCTTGGCGCGGAGATGTGGCTGGCATGATTTGACATTGGCACAGTGGTGCGGCTGGCATGGTTGGCACGCCTTGGCGCGGAGATGTGGATGGCATGGTTTGTCATTATCACAGTGGTGCGGATGGCATGGTTTTCCACTGGCACAGTGGTGCGGTTGGCATGGTTGGCATGCCTTGGCGTGGAGATGTGGCTGGCATGGTTTTCCATTGGCACAATGGTGCGGATGGCATGGTTGGCATGCCTTGGTGCGGAGATGTGGCTGGCATGGTTTGTCATTGGCAAAGTGGTGTGGCTGGCATGGTTGGCATGCCTTGGCACGATAGCATGAGAATTAGGGTTTGGCATAGATGATGTTTATCAATTTTAAGGGTTCTGCCGTGGAACATGACACATAAAAAAAAAGGTACCCTGGTAATTCTTACGTAGGCATGCTGATCGATTCAATAAATGTGCTAATGGTCATAGTGACATCGTGTCAGATGTGCAGTTTTACGATTTTAACCCTAAGCTAAAAACCACCGTCAACAGTAACAAAGCATTCAATATTCACCGTTAGATGAAAAACCTGATTCAACCAAGCTAAAAGATGGTCAGGAAGGTCCGACTAACCTTTTTCGAGAGGTAAAGAGAGTTTGTGCTTCCCGTGTTGGCGGCCTTGCATAAATTGCACTGGTGGTGCAGACCGTGGAGTGGTGAGATGAAAATCGTCTGTTTAGTATGGCCATGCATCACTTTGGATGGGTAGGGAACATCGTGACGCTGGCTTGGCGAGTTTGTTAGTGTTGGCGCGGCACGATGGTGCAAGGCATGACGCGGACGGCTTGGCCAAGTAGTGGTTTGTCTTTGCGGGCATGGTTGTCTCTTTTCCTTACGTGACTCACATAGGAAGTTCTTTCCTTATTCAAAACACCCGCAAGTGTTATGCCCGTAGAAAGGGGGCGTTATTCCTTCTCTTCATGTCACCTTGTCGTTTTTTTTTTCCAAGTCTCGGTGCTGGCGGCAGAGAAGAAACAATGCGGGCAAGCGTGTCTTAAACATGTACTTCCATGTTTTCTCACCAAAACCTAATTTACCTCACGTGTCCAGGCATTCCCTTATGTTTGCTAGTAGAAAACGGTTTCATTAGAATCTGATATCACGCCTCAATCCGCGACTGGTAGGAGGCTTTCCTTTTCGGGACCTCATCGCTCTACTGGTTATAAGAGATGATATTGAATCCTTCATTTGGACAGGTCGTGCTGAAATCGTGTCTATCCTCTATTCGTTCTATGGTTTTGTAGCGCATAATGGGATCTTCCTATGACAGACATGTCTCCAATTTTTCGGGGAGAAACTTTGGGATCGACGAAAACCAGTCTTCTTCTCATGGGGAGGCGTTGAATAGAATCGAATCTCTATTTCGTGAAGCTGGAGAAATTATTCGGGACATACCTTTGGAGAAAGAACGGGAAGGCGGCGAAATATCCCAGTGCATTGGGAGGATTTGGTGCAACAAAACCTCTTCACGGCCCACTGTTAGGGCGGGACAGTTTGCTTCTCAGTTGAAACGGCGGAAGACCGAGATTGTGAAACTTTTAGGGGAAAATCAACGTAGATCCCCTGTCCATGACGGTGTCATAACCCTTGATTCTGATGAATCGGGAAATTCTCCTCGAAAGGTCGTTGAAAAGACTTCCGAGGAAGATGATGATGTTGCGGTTGATGAAACTGAAACAACTTTTGCAGAAGACGACGAAACTGTTGTCGGTGGCATTGGAGAAGTCGTGATGGCATATGTTGGGTTGGTTGCCGAGGCGGATGTCGGTAAAAAGACGGATGATGTTGCTGCTGAGACGACTTCCGGGTGGGATGTTGAGGATGTTATGGCTGATGTGGCTTCCGGATGGAACTTTTGCTGCCCGAAAGATTGTTGGGGAAAGTGTTTGAAAAAAAAAACTCTGACCGAGGCATTGGAAATTCACACATTAGATTTCTATGACTAGATTCTTCTTCTTCATTGTTTCTATTCGTCGCTTAGTTGTCCTGATGTTTTGTAGACTTTTTTTTTTTTACCTTCCTTGTATTCGCGGCGAAGTTAGGGTTTCTTCAATTAGCATCCCGCTTGCGGGTTCTGTCTTCGAATAAAACTTCTCATTTTTGTTTTTTTGAAAGACCCAAGCCTTCACTTAGAATGGGTTGGTGTTTCTGTTTGTGATTGGATGGTTAATGGCTTCTCAATGATTTGGGATTTGTTTGGTATATTTTTCTGAGATTTGGAAAACTCATTCATAAAGAAATGTATGACTTTTGAATAAAACGAAACCCTAAAGAAGAATACAAACGGTGTATTCATCTTGGGGAAATACAGATATCAAGCGGGAGGAGAAATTGTTGAAGAAATACTAAAGGGAGAGTGCTGGAAGAGGGTAGTACAGCGTTTTAGGAATTGAAAAGCTTGAGCCATCGCGAGTGAACTATCACACCTCCCAGCTTGTCTGTGTTTATGAGCTTGCAGTAACCTCCCAAAAGGACGTCTGCCACCAGATATGGCTCGTCTTCTTTTTCCTTGGGTGAATCGTTCCGAACATCTATCTTTACCGTCATCTTCCCAACTTGAAACGAGTTCACTTTGACCGCCATATCTCCGATTGAAACGAGTTCGGGTGTTGTATAACCGTTTGAATCTTGGTCTCGTCAGTTTCGATGGCAGCTTCCACATTCTTTGCAAAGCGTTTGAATGGCCCAGCACCCCACTCACATCTCTTGACGGCGTCCGCGCCAGTAATCGCGCTGAGTCTCCATGACGGAATAGGGGAAGAAATGACTAGTTGTAGAGAAGATCGTTCGGCCAAACTTACTTGCGTTTGGAATCTATGAGTTAGAGCCAACAGGTCATCTCCAGGTGTCCGGGTTCTATCGGTAACTCGTCGATGCGGTAGCAAGTGAGACGGTTTGTTGGAGATTCTTCCGGGCGTTGACATCGGTAGAGGGGATGTTCCAAATTTCGCCTTGTTGTCGAGTACCCACAAGTGCCCCAATATCATGTCGTAACCCAGTTCTTTGACAATGTGGAATTTTCTATGCGTTATAGCGTCTCCCATATTGATCTCGAGGTTAATGTAGCCGTGCGCATTCAAGGATTCCCCTCCCGGGTTCTTAATCACGGATGGGGAATGGGTAGCCTCTTGTTTCGTAAATCCCGCAGCTTTCAGAGTCTTGAAAGTAACAATGTTGAAGTCAGAGGTCGTGTGGATTAGCGTGTTGTCGAATTCAATACCTCTTAAATAGGACGTGGTCAACAGTCCCCAGTTGTCCTTTTCGATTCCGCTCTCTGAGAGAGCTTGGGCTCTTGGCGTGGCTTCCGTGGAGGGAAAAATCCGTTTGCCAGACACGACACGATTGAGAGTCGTGAAGATATCTTGGCGCTACACCTTGGAAAGGTAGAGAATTTCGCATACGTGTTGCATCATGGATCGCATAGTCTCGTGCACGGAGTCCCCAGAGACTCCACAATTCCTCACCGGAAGTGGGTCTCGATGTACTCCCTCGTTTCCTAGTTGAAGTCCCCTACTTCTATATTTTCTTTGAAAATATGCTTCAGTTTGTTGCAATCACTGGTTGGGTGGTGAACAAATCTGTGGTAGTGGTAGTATTTGGGGTTTTCCATCTCGGCCTCTGTCGGTGGGCGTCTGGGAGATGGCAGTCTGATAACATCATCTTGAATCCATGCTTCTAAGAGATCGATCACCTCCTCAATGGGAAACGGGAAATCCAGGGTATTTCCTTCAGCTTCATGATGACGCATGGGAGCTTTAGCGGCGACTTTCCGTGGCGGAGTTTCTCATCGTGCTTCGCGTTTAGGCTGCTGGTCTGCAGCTCGGGCCTTCCTTTTTCCTCTTTCGTTTACTGCGCTCACCGAAGAGGGACCAGCGTTGTACTGTTTGTTGATGAGACGTCTGTTCCCACGAGTTTCGTGTACGTCTTCGGCTCTGGTTGGTCTAGCTCTTTTCTAATAATGCTGGTGCTGTCGTTGCTGATCGCCTGGCAGCCGCATGGAGCTCAGAGAATGTCTGGAAACGCAGGTTCTCTAGCAAGGCGCGGTAAATGGGAGCCATACCATTGATGCATGAA
Organism: Papaver somniferum; assembly: GCF_003573695.1. Lineage (NCBI taxonomy): Eukaryota > Viridiplantae > Streptophyta > Magnoliopsida > Ranunculales > Papaveraceae > Papaver > Papaver somniferum. The sequence goes on from NC_039361.1 coordinate 58,659,463, forward strand.
TTCACCAGTTGTTGCTCGGTCACGTTTGGGTCATGACAGTCTAGTGCTTGAACCTTGAATCTCTTAAAAAAATCATTTGGATGTTCGTCGTCTCGTTGGTACATCCTTCCTAGGTCCGAGAAGGTAACTTTTTCAGACACAAACAAGTACTTCTTGTAAAATGCGGTAACCATGCTACCCCAGTTGGGGATGATGTTTGGCGTGATGTTGTTGTACCATGTGTACGCTCTTCCGGTAAGCGATTTCGAAAACTTCCTCAGACGAAAAACGTGATTGTATACATGTTCACCTAGGAACTCCAAGAAGCGAGAGAAATGCTCACGTGCATTTCCGATTCCATCGTACAAGGTGAATTGAGGAGAGGAGTATCCTCTTGGAAGAGTAATTCTTTGTATTTCAGGTGGGTAAGGAGGTTAATGCTGATGCATGTCTATTTCATCATTCTTTATTCGATTCCGGAGAAGTTTTTCCAGATCCTCTCGTGTGACAAAATTGGACGGATGACTTCTTTCCAATGGGGTTCTGGCACGAATCTCCTCGTCCGCGGAGACGCGTTCCGCCGAGGTGCTAGCGTCGGGGGTGTTGGAGGCGTTTCTAATCGGCCTTGGAGGGCGTGACTCACGCGGAAGCCGTTCTGTCAGGGCTTTGAGAAAGACGAGTACTTCTTTCGATGTAGAAATCATATCCATCTGGGCTCTAGGGAGAACCTCCTGCCGTTCCATCAAATCAGCGATGGTGATATAGGGTCGGCTTCCTCTAGTTCCTCCGGTTTCTCGTCCTGTTGGTGGGTTAGTTGGAGTCTTAGTGGCGATTGGAGGTGTCATGTTTGACGAAGCGTTAGGAGCGGTAGCGGCATCTCTGGCCCTGGTGACTGGTGGCGTAACGCCTGAAGGAGCGCTTTCAGTACTGCCAGGATTAGCAAGTTTCACAGGGACATTAGAGGCGGCAGCGGCTCTGGCCCTGGTGATCGGCGGTGTTACACCTGAAGGAGTGCTTTCGGTGTTACTGGGGTCAGTAGGTGGCGTATTGATGTTGTTGTAAGTAGCGTTAACACCAGGGACAGATTCTGCGCTGGTGTTCTCGGTAGATGATCCGGATCTGAGTTCCACCATGTTGGAGTTGGAAGTGAAAGGTGATATCGGAAATTTGGAAATCGATATTGCAACCGAGAGATTGATCTCCCAATGTGGTCACCAATTGTTTGAGGGTGAAAACAGTTTCTGCTGGTTTCGGTAATTTCATGTGATGTAGGTGAGAAACAAGTCTAAACCCTAAACAATGTACTACAAGGGAGTACTTTAGGTTCGAGAGATCAATCTGTACAAGTCCGGCCTAAACCAAGAAATGGACGTTCCAGACTTGCTTCGGTCACAAAGTGGAGGAGAAGGGTTTGTTTTGGGAAGGGAAGCGAAGAGAGTGTTGAGACCAGAATAGTTGATTCGGGAAGAGTAGTTGTTTTGACTTGTATCAGAAAGCGTAAGCTAAAATATGGGAAAGCTAACAGGTGATTTCTGAGTGTTGTATGCTCCTGACCAAATACTTATTTTCGGTGGAAATAGGTAATGCCTATTTATACAAGTCGAAGTGAAACGTACTCTGGTCTCATTAAGAAATGGAAAACGGGTGAGTATATGGGAGGAGGTGGTAACCAGTAACGCCTGGAATTGATGTTCCATAAAAGAAAGCGTTTCACCATTACTCCATGTATTTACTAACCGCCTCATCCTTATGACATTTTCTTATAACGGGCGTAGTGTACGCCGCATGTTGTAAACCGCCAAACCAATACCCAATGAGCATCCCCCAGTTTGTGACATGCGTTGATGTCTCGAGCGTTTTCGTGGAAAACATGTAGCACGTTGTTGTTGTCTGGCAAGTTGAGCTTGGGAGACTTGCCGGCTCGGTGGTGACCTTCGACGGGCGAGATTTTGCATCTTAAGAGGAAAGGTAGCCGTTGATTATTGAAACCCTTCGTTTGTTATCCAGTGGCATGAAAGCATGATCAGTATGGCTTTAATATGGCCAAGTTTAGGCGCGGCCAAAAGTTAGGGTTTTGGCTTTGTTTAGGCGCGACCAAACTAGGGACAAAGGTTTCCATGCATTAGCGGGTAACCTTGGACATCTAAGATCTGCACCTTAGATGAAAAAGTGGTCGTTGATTGTTGCAGGCATTCGTTTTGGTAGCCGCATATGGAAGGACGGTATGGCATGGCCAAAACTAGGGTTTTGGGCCAAAGGTTACCATGTGTTGTTTGGTAACCTTGGACGGCTAGGATTCACATCTATGATGGAAGGGTGGTCGTTGATCATCGCACGCCTTCGTTTTGGTAGCCCATAGGGAAGGCCGGCATGGTATGGCGCGGCAAGGTGGTTGGCATGTCATTGGCACATGTGGCATGGCATGCCTTGGCGCAGTTTGACGTGGCCAAAACTAGAGTTTAGGCCAAAGGTTACCATGCGTGGTTTGGCGACCTTGGACGGCTAGGATTTGCATCTAGGATGGAAGGGTGGTCGTTGATCGTCGCGCGCCTTCGTTTTGGCAGCAGCGTAGGGAAGGCCGGCATGGTATGGCGCGACAAGGTAGTTAGCATGCCATTGGCACATGTGACATGGCATGTCTTGGCGCGGTTTGGCGTGGCCAAAACTAGGGTTTTGGGCCAAAGGTTACCATGCGTGGTTTGGCGACCTTGGACGGCTAGGATTTGCATCTAGGATGGAAGGGTGGTCGTTGATCGTTGAACGCCTTCGTTTTGGTAGCCGCATAGGGAAGGCCGGCATGGTATGGCGCGGAAAGGTGGTTAGCATGCCATTGGCACATGCGTCATGGCATGCCTTGGCGTGGCCAAAACTAGGGGTTTGGGCCAAAGGTTACCTTGTGTTGTTTGAAGACCTTGGACGACTAGTATTTGCATCTAGGATGGAAGGGTGGTCGTTGATCGTCGCACGCCTTCGTTTTGGTAGCCGCATAGGGAAGGCCAGCATGGTGGGGCCAAGGAAAATGGCGCGGTTGGCTTGGCATAATCGTGCCAATGGTTTGGCACGGACGGCTTGGCATGGTGGGTCCAAGGAAAGGTGCGGTTGGCTTGGCATGGTGGGGCCAAGGGTTTGGCATGCCATTGACGCATGGTGAGGCTAGCATGGTTGGGGCCAAGGTAAGGTGCGGTTGGCTTGGCATGGTGGGGACAAGGGTTTGGCATGCCATTGGCGCATGGTGCAGCTAGCATGGTTTTCCATTGGCACAGTGGTGCGGCTGGCATGGTTGGCATGCTTTGACGCGGAGATGTGGCTGGCATGGTTTGCCATTGGCACAGTGGTGCAGCTGGCATGGTTGGCATGCTTTGGCGCGGAGATGTGGCTGGCATGATTTGCCATTGGCATAGTGGTGCGGCTGGCATGGTTGGCATGCCATTGGCGCATGGTGCAGCTAGCATGGTTTGCCATTGGCACAGTGGTGCGGCTGGCATGGTTGGCATGCCTTGGCGCGGAGATGTGGCTGGCATGGTTTGCCATTGGCATAGTGGGGCGGCTGGCATGGTTGGCATGCCTTGGCGCGGAGATGTGGCTGGCATGGTTTGCCATTGGCACAGTGGTGCGGCTGGCATGCCTTGGCGCGGAGATGTGGATGGCATGGTTTGCCATTGGCAAAGTGGTGCGGCTGGCATGGTTGGCATGCCTTGGCACGGTAGCATGATAATTAGGGTTTGACATAAATGATGTCGGTCAATGTTAAGGGTTCTGTCGTGAAACATGACACATAAAAAAAAAGGTACCCAGGTAATTCTTACGGAGGCATGCTGATCGATTCAATAAATGTGTTAATGTTCATAGTGACGTCATGTCAGATGTGCGGTTTTACGATTTTAACCCTAAGCTAAAAACCACCATCAACAATAACAAAGCATTCAATATTCACCGTTAGATGAAAAACATGATTCAACCAAGCTAATATATTTTAACCGTTAGATCGAACTTAGCTTGTTACACACAAATGAAATGCACCCTTATTTAGGTTTATGTAACCGTACCTAAACCTGTTGTTGATGGTGGTTTTTAGCTTAGGGTTAAAATCGTAAAACCTTGCATCTGATGTGACGTCACTCTGTAAGGAAACAACGCCATGATTGCTAACCTCTCCGCTGGCATATCTATTGAGTTTTTCAGTATATCTACATGAAATTTATCCAGACTGGCGAATGTAGCAACCATCCCAGATGTTCTGTAAATTTCGGCGCCTTGCCTATATTCACTTAATATAAGTTCCTTTGAATACCTTTTATGCTATGTTCCCCAGCTGAACCCTTAATGTTGATATGGCATGACGATTTGTGTTCACTCGTAGCAGAGTAGCACAAATTTCCAAATATCAAGGATAAGGTCTTCGCATAAGGTATTCAATCAGAAAAGCATGCTGCTCTCTAACAATGAACTTAAAAGAACTCTGTGTCAACACATAGAATTCAACCAATTACCCTAACTAACTTGCAGAAGTTAGGGTTCCGCGCCTCCCGCAGTATACCAGACCTTGCTTGAAGAAAGTAAGCCTAGGAAAACTAGGAAATTAATCCGCCATGGATTAGTAGGTGCAAAACCCTACCCAGAATCAGAAAATCGGGGAGCCGCAGGAGCAAAGGGAGGCGTGGCAATGCCTTAGGCCAGCTGGCGCCACTTTCCATTGGACACGCCCCATCCTAAACCGACCATATTTCCTTCGACCAATCATGTTGCTTTAAACTTGCCACGCGCATATAAGTTGTGGCTGGGCCCATACTTGCCGACCCCACTTCCCATCGACCAATCAGGTCGCTCTAAAGCCGCCACACTCTCGCCAGAAGTGTAGCCACGCCCATGCTTGTTCGGTCATCTTTTAATCGACCAATCAGGTCGCTCTAATGCCGCCACACTCTCACCAGAAGTGTAGCCGCGCCTTATGTTTGGTCGGACCCATTTTCTTGGCCAATCAAGTCGCTCCAAACTTGCCACCATACATTAAAGACCAAACGCACCCTATCGCGCCACCATACTAACTGGCAAGCCAAACGCACCATGCCACAACAACATATTGATCGGCATGCCAACATGCCACTCTGCCGTGGTAACATGCCAACATGACACTTCGTGGCAACCTTCCATAAATAGCGCACTATGTGCTAACTTGCCTCTTGTTCGTGGCCAACACCATGAAAAGCTTAAGATTAGGGTTTTCTAGTCAAAAGAACGCCTATGCATTAACCAAAACCCTAATTTCCAGTCGTGACACAAATTATGCCACTTCGACCCCGCAACATACCACGAGCCATGTGGGACCCAAGAAGCCCTAGGGTTGGCGCACGTCATAGCCACCCACGACAGTCCCTACTCCTATGGCCGTTTCCACACTATGGACTTGACATAGTTCCTTTGGCATATCCATGGCGCCATTTGCACAAAAGTATCGCCATGCTTCATGCCACACGCACTACTTAGGGTTTCGACATGCCAAACCCTAATTTGGGCAAAGTTGCTACGCCAAACAAAGCCAAATAACGTTTCTCAAAGTAGTGGGATTGATGTGGCAATAGGGCCAATGATGCCACATGTGGTTCCAACACCACGACGCCAAACCCTAGACTTGGACATGCAACAATGCGACAGGCTTGGCCATGCCGCAACGCCACTGGCACGTCGTTATGCCACGGCTAATAGCATGCCTCCATGCCACGGCTACGCCACTGGCATGCTACTAGCATGCCACTATGCCAATGGCGCCACTCCGCTATACAAAAAGATGCGGCCATAATCAATGGACATCCTTCCTCATGAGATGCATTCTCGGCCATCCAAGTTCGCCACCGGACTGACAGACTTGTGGCAAGTTTCGGACGACCATATGCCTAAATCTAGTGGCCATGGCTACGCCAGGCGCCACTTGCACCACCGTGCCACTGGGATGCATAAGCCATGCCATCCATGCCACATTGCCAATGGTGTATACCAAAATGCCACCGCGCCATCATCAGGCACCAACACAAGATATCCATAATCAACGGATACCCTCCTTCATGAGATGGGATCTCAGCCATCGAAGTTCGTCACCAAACTGACAAACTTGTGGCAAGTTTTAGGAGACCAGCCAAAACGAGCCTAATAGCATTACATGCTATTTTCCTGCGATAAGTCCTTTGACTTTGACTTGCCGCACGTAGCGAAGTGCTACATGTTTTCCACGAAAATACTTGAGGCATCAAACACGTCATAAACTGGGGGATGCTCATCAGGGTATTGGTCTGGCAGTTTACAGCGTGCGGCGTGCAATGCGCCCGTTACAAGAAAGTTTTATGAAGTGGGACAATTAGTGGTGGTAAAAATTAACGGTGTAAACGAATTCATTTCCTTCATCATGGAAGCATAATGTATGACGGTTACACGAATTCACTTCCTTCATCATGGAAGCATAACGTCTAACGGTTACACGTTACTCTTTTCTTCCACCACTCAATCGTTTCACTTCCTATGAGACCATGGTACGTTTAAATATGACTTGCATAAATAGGCTTCACCTATTTTCACCAAACAACAAGTTTGGGTCGGGAACAACACAATATCTAGAAATCACCTGGTAGCTTTCCATTCTGCTAGCCAGTTCTACTTTCAGATACAAATCATAGACAACCATACCTTTAGAATCAATTATTCTGCTCTCAACACTCTCTTCGCTTCCCTCCCTAAGACCAACCCTTCTCCTTCACTTTGTGACCGAAGCAAGCCTGGAACCGCCATATCTTGGTTTAGGCCAGGATTGTACAGATTGATCTCTCGAATCAAAACTACTCCCATGTAGTGCATTGTTTAGGGTTAAGATTCATTTCTCATCCACACACCCAAAATTACCAAAATCAGCAGAAACGGTTTTCACCCACAAACACATGTACACCATGTTGGATCAACAATAGTTAACCTAAGTTAGCCATATGATCACTCATATCAACCTTGTTCATCTTAACCATAACTAGTTCAAATGACTCAAATGAAACTAGTTAAAGAGTCGTTCAATTGCTATATTCTCATAAAAGTATACAAGAACACAATTGAAGCAATATATGTTTGATTCACTCGAATCAATTCATGAACATTATATCCACGGTTTGTAAAGATTGCATTCCTTATTATATAAATGTTTAAGTTCATGTACACGACCGATTTTAGAACTTTAACCTTTAAGTATGCAAACGGGTACGCATACTTGAAATACCCTGACCAATATTGAGTTTCGCCAGTATGCAAACGGGTACGTGTACTTCCAATCCCAGCATAAATATTCGAACATGAACCTTACGCGAGTATGCGAACGGGTGCGCATACTTAGGTTCCCGGATTCTCAAGCCAACAGGTATGCGTACGGGTACGCATACTATGGTTCTCGGACATGGATTACATATGTGCAAGAGTACACAACATGTCATATCCAACAATGGGTAAGTGTTCTAAACTCTTATTTCAATCATTGAAACTTTCTTATAGGATGATAATAGTCGTTTTTACACACTATTAGCATCAAAGCAATTTTCAAGTTATTGAAATAATCATAACGAAACATTCCAAGTCTACACCAAATGATTGTATCACACAAACCTTGTAAGATGTTACTCGGAAATTTTCACATGATCATCTTTTGACTTGCGTCAAGAATATAAGATGAACTTGGTCGAAGTGAAAGCTTTCCAACACATATACCGAGAAATATGTAAGCGAGTTAAACTCAGCTCGAAATCTCAAATGTGTATAATAGAAAATTATATTATAACACGACTTATGTATCAATATATGAGATAGAGTAGAAATAGACTTTCCAAGTTATAGATGAGTTTCAGTCTTCACATACCTTTTGTTGATAAAGTTCCACAAGCTCTCCTTAGTAGTTCTTCGTCTTCAAATGATGAACGTCGTGAAGTCTAAGTATCAACTACACAATCTATGTCCTAGTCCGAGAGATCTATAAGTAGACTAGAAATCAAGACTTATAGTTTTGATCACTAACATTGAAAAACATGCTTGAGATAGCAATGCATGCGATTTTGACCGATCAGTGCTCTAACAATCTCCATCTTTGACAATTTTAGTGACAAAACTATCAACACATATGGATTTCGAAATAAATAAAACTTTGTAGCTTCTCATTCAAATGCTTGATCTCCTCGGTGAAAAAGCGGGGGTCTAACAACAACACCCAATATTTCGCTTATCAATATGTATGGAAAAACTCAAATATACTTTTTAGAGAATCAATTAGACTCAATCAATTAAAAGTACATCAACGAGTTTATATCTCTCTCTCTTGATTTGATTTTCTCAAACAGAAACTGCGAGTATTAATCAAATACAAGGAATAACTTGGATGGTACCGAAGACCAATATCCAAGGATCAATCAATGACAATCAACAACCAAAGGTTGGATTACTCTAATTGATGATCTAATGCACAACCTATATTATTTCAATTATAAAGATAAAACAATATAATGCGGAAACTGAAATAACACAGACACCAGAAATTTTGTTAACGAGGAAACCGCAAATGCAGAAAAACCCCGAGACCTAGTCCAGATTGAACACACACTGTATTAAGCCGCTACAGACACTAGCCTACTCCGAGATAACTTCGGACTGGACTGTAGTTGAACCCCAATCAGTCTCCCATTGAGCCAAGGTACAGTTTTACTACCTACGCCTATGATCCCAGCAGGATACTACGCACTTGATTCCCTTAGTTGATCTCACCCACAACTAAGAGTTGCTACGACCCAAAATCGCAAGCTTTGACAATAAACAAATCTGTCTCACAAAGACAAGTCTATCAAAGGATCAATCTGTCTCCCACAGAAAAACCCTAAAGTTTTTGTTCCATCTTTTGATAATAATCAAGGTGAACATGAACCAATTGATAATCCGGTCTTATATTCCCGAAGAACAACCTAGATAAATCAATCACCTCACAACAATCTTAATCATATGATAGCGAAACAAGATGTTATTGAATCACAAACAATGAGACGAAGATGTTTGTGACTACTTTTTATATCTTGCCTATCGGAGATATTAATCTCAAGCCAATCAATCTGATTGTACTCGTACGATAGAAGAGTACAAGATCAGATCACACAACTACGATAAAAGTAGTATCGGTCTGGCTTCACAATCCCCATGAAGTCTTTAAGTCGTTAACCTGGTTTTAAAATAAGAAAACCAAAGGTTAAATAAGAAACAACTCTAGCACGCAAACTAGTATCACACATGAGGTGTGGGGATTAGTTTTGCAGAGTTGCTAGATGTCCCCTTATATAGTCTTTCAAATCAGGGTTTCGCCTTGGTCATAAAGAAAAAAATATCCACCGTTAGATGAAAACCTGATTCAGATTCAAGCTAATATTTCTCAATCGTTAGATCAAAAAATTAGCTTGTTATACACAAATGAAATGCACGCTTCTAGGTTTGTTAACCGTACCCAAACGTGTACGTTGTTGGTTCAACAATAGTTAACCAAAAAGGTTATCCATATGAGCATTTCATACCAACCATATTTTGCTTCACCATAACTAGTTCAAATGAACTAGTTAGAGAGTTGTTCAATTGCAAGGAAATCTTATGTACTACACAAGACACAATTGAAGCAAAGATGATTTGATTCACTCGAATCGGTTCATGAACTTTATAGCCACGATTTGCAAATTTTATTCCTTAGTCTTTATAAGTTTAAGTTCAGAAATCATCTTCAGATATATAACCTTCTTAAGTCCGCACACTAGGTTCGCGAACTTAAGCAACCGGGCAGAGTTTACAAACTCCAGCAGAAAATCTCGACAAAGACTTTCCATCGGTTCACGGACTGGGTTCGCGGACTGGTACTCACGCAACAAGTTTGTCAACTCCAGCAGAATTTCTCAGGATGAGAAGTTTGACAGTTCGCGTACTGAGTTCGCGGACTTGGAAACAAGCCATTCTTCCGGTTTCTCTTGATCAACAAAGTTTACAAACTTTGGTTCAAGGGATAGGACTTATGCACATATGTGTTTCCATAACAATACTTATGTCCATCATTGGTTATGTAATCTAAACTCTATTCAGACCATTGAAATATTCTTAGAGGACGTTATACAGTTGTTACACCATTTCTCGTCAAAGCAATTTTCAAAGTGATTGAAACATATCATGACTTTCGTCACTAGGTAAAGATAAACATGGTCGAAGCAAAACGCTTACCAACACATATTTCGGGATATATATAGGCGAGGTATACTCGGCTCGAAATACCAAATGTGTATAATCTAAGTCTATATATAGCATACGACTTTTTGTCTCAAGAAGTAGAAGATGGAGTAGATAGACTTTTGAGTGACAGATAAGTTCAAGTCTTCACATACCTTTTTGTCGAGAAGTTCCACCAGTTCCTTGAGTAGTTCCTCTTCTTGTATGATGAATCGCCATGAAGTCCTTGAGCTCAACTACACTTTCTATCCTAGTCTGAGACTTAGCTATATTAGACTAGAAATCAAGACTTATAATTTTGATCACTAACATTGACAAACATGCTTGAGATAGAAACGCATGCGAGTTCGACCGAGCAATGCTCTATCACTTGGCATCTTCAACACGACTCAAAATCTTCGTCACTTCCAAGTACTCCATGATTCTAAACGTGTTCAACTCAGCATCATAGTTGTTGAAGATCCATAGCGATAACGATGAGAAAACAAATGCTCTCAATCATTATTATACAGTGTCATAGTATCATCACACAGCATCAAAGTTCAATTGTATCACAACTTTGACAACAATACTATGGTGATATGTATCACTCCCCCTTAGTCAATACTTCATCTCGACATGAAAACTACTCCCCCCTTACATAATGATCCGTAAACCAAATGTATTTGTAGTATGAAACTACACATTAATTCTCCCCGTTTTTGTCAATATAAATTGGAAAAGGTACGAAAACTAGTGGGATCCTCATGAACTTTTCATAGAGATACTTCATGACCAAAAGAGAAAAACATACCAACTTATTTAGATGTAATCATATAGCCGAAGCTAAATGCAATCATCAAGGAGTTTATAAAGATACAAGATAACCCCTACAATATTCCACAACCGCACTCCCCCACAAAGATTTGGGAATTAAGCACAAGTTCAAAAAGAACTCTCCCCCATAAAATGTCATTCCCGAAAGAACAACAAGAGCGACCTTACTTTTACGAGAAAAGAAGGATTTCTTTGGACATAATCAAATCACATGAGAACATGAATTTGAATCCAAAAATCACAATTGAATTAGCCACAAAAATGATCAATTCAATTATCCATGCTTAACATAAGAGAACTTACGGAGCAACACATGATATGCACAAAGATGTGGATCATGGAAAGATCAATACTGCGGAATAAACAAATATTCATTCTATTTTTCGTCATTATTTGCACAATGACATATAATTGACTTAATCTTTGTAAACAAAAGTTCATCCTTTCTTCCATCAATATTTGCATAATGACATAAAAGGCTTAACTTTTGTGTTCAAAAGTTCATTCTATCTTTTATCAATACATTCATATCGACATATAATAGAGATAAATTTTGAACAAGCATGGGACAGTCAAGGTTTACGGACGTAAACAACATATCCCAAAACAATTTGAAATATATGAAACCATAAAGATTAATACTGCAAAAATCATCTTCCAAATAACTTAAAATTTAAATAAATAAATCTAAAAACATTGAAGATGAAAACGTTGGACATAGCTATGTGTACCGACAATAATGGCTATTCCAAACCCTAGTAATCCTTCTTAAAAAATAAAAGAATAAAATTCCCATAATAATTTTCCTAGACATTGAGACCTCTGAAAAATTCTTTATCGTCCTCGAACTCCTTGTCGTCAACAACCATGGGAACATACGGTTCATGAATATATGAGTCAATTCCAACAAACCTTCTAGGATGATGATGTCGAACCAGGGCCTTCTTAATTTCAAGATTTCTCATAACAAAAGCCTTTATTTGTTGAATCTCCTTTCTTATTTCCTTCAACTCTTCAAGAGCACCAGAAAACTTCTGAGAGTTTGGAGGAACAACTCTTGGCTTCCTCACATTCCTTCTTCTTCTTTTTTTCAAAGTTGGAGATAACGGAGATCTTTCTTTTTCCTTCATGATTGATGGCTTAACAATCATATTGACATCTTTTCCATCATAAGATATGATGCTTGGAGTATCCATATGCGTACGGGTTTGTGAGAGGAATTCACAATTTAAACTCAACAAGTAGTCTTAAGATATAAAGAGTTTCAGAGATGGAAAAAGGAATGTAGGGTAACGAAACCTTTAAACACGGGTTCGTGCACGCACAACTCACAACCTTAAGAAGGGTAAAATTGTCGAGAATAACCCTCTTTTTATTGATTGACCAGGGAAGTCCTTTCCAAAATCAGTTAGATATGGAAGAATTCCAAACTTGCAAAACACAGCAAAGCTAAGAAAAAAAAACACAATTAAGAAAAAAGATTATCTTTTCCTAAAGCCTGAGGTGTGCACAATCTTGTCTCTTTTGATCAGGCACATGAGACAAGATGCACCAAACAACACAATCAAGTTGTGCTGCGGTGAATAACAATCTGTCCACCATAAATTTTTTGAAAGGAATTCATAGAACCTTGTCTCTCAGAATGTTTAGACCATACTTTCTTCTCTAGTGGTCTTGTCTTATCCTTGGAAACTAACTTCTTCGAAGAAGATAGAATCTTACATACCTCAGAGGTTTTTTGAACAAGTTTGAGATTGTTTTGTAATTGATTCGCTCTTCGTTGAACTTTGTTGACATACCTTAATTTGTGTTTGTACTTGAAACACTTTGAAATTTCATGACCTTTGAGTGAACAATAAGAGCATGTCAACCTGGAATATGATCCAGACGCCCGAGATGTGCACGCTGCTAGACACATAGTGGAACCTGAAAAATTTGACAGAGAGTTTCCAACAGAAAGGTCAACTTTTTCTTCCAGATTGGTTGAGTTCTCTTCTGAAAGAATATCAAGATTGGTGTATGTATTACGACAATTATCAAAATCAATATTTTCACAAAGAAGCGCAACGCTTGATTTTTAGTCTTCATTAGAATCATAGTGATCAGACATTTCATCAGAGTTGCAGCAAGACCTTTGTTCCCAGTGTATTTTCTGCGGTTCGGACACTCATTTGCAAAATGACCAAAACCTTTACACTTAAATCATTGTGGAATATCCTCATCATCAGTCTCGTCAACATCCCTGTTTTTAGAGGAACATGATTATGAGGTTTAACTGATGACTTAGGTTTATTTATGGAGAACCGTTTGCTTCTCTTCAATAGGAGATCTCTAAAATGTCTTGTGATCAAAGAGACTGACTTATCAAGATCTTCATCTGATGAATCATCCTCAAAAAGATCATCTTCATAGATACAAACACTTTTACTTTTTTCAAGTAATTTAGTGTTCTTTTGTGCTTTCAAAGCAACATCCTTTCTGGATTTGGATGTATGCTCATGACCAAAGATCTTTAATTTCCCAACCAGCGTATTTCTGGAGAGAGCATCAAGGTTATTTTTCTGAACGATGGCATGCTTCTTAGAGTCATATCTAGATGGAAACGATCTGAGAATTTTCATCATAATGTCCTTTTCAGGAATAGTCTTACCCAATGAAAAAGATGCATTAACAATTTCAAACACTTTGTGATTAAACTCATCAAATGAATCTTCATCTTCCATACGAAGGTTTTGCCAATCGGAATTTAGGTTTTGAAGCCTGGCTTCCTTTTCACTGGTATTCCCTTCAAATACGGTTTCTAAGATATCCCAAGCATCTATAGACCGAGTGCACGTAGTCACATGGTGCTGAAGATCTGGGGTAATGGCATGAATGATTGCATTAAAATTGTCGGAATTTTGCTTTGCAGCAAGAATCTCAACAGGATCATATGCACCAATATCCTTTGGAACGATCGCATCTTCTACTGCAACAATAGGAGCATCATAGCCATTAACTACATAAACCCATGATTGAAAATCACGCGCTTGAAGAAAGGCACGCATGAAAATTTTCCAACATAAGTAATTTGGGCCATCGAAGACTGGTGGTACGTTTATAGAGATAACACTTCTATCCATATCAGATCACTACAAACACAGACTTATAAGGTATTTAATGTGTGTGCCTGCTCTGATACCAATTGAAAATGCGGGGGTATAACAACCACACCCAACAATTTGTTTGACAATCTGAGAGGACTTACTCGAATATACTTTCTAGAGAATTAACTAGACAGTCAGACTCAATCTAGAGAAAAGTATATACAAGAGTTTATATCTCTATCTCTCAATTTAATCTGTAATCAGCAAATAGAAATTTGCGAGCCCGATTGAATATAAGAGAAGTAACGTGAACGGTACCAAAGACTAATGTTCAAGGATCATTCAATTTCAATCAACAATCAAAGTTTGGATTTCCTAATTTGTTGATACAAAGCACAACCTGTGATATTTCAATTATATAACAAAATATAATGCGGAAAAGAAATAACACAGACACCAGAAGTTTTGTTAACGAGGAAACCGCAAATGCAGAAAAACCCCGGGACCTAGTCTAGTTTTGAACACCACACTATATTAAGCCGTTACAGACATTAGCCTACTACCAATGAACTTCGTACTAGACTGTAGTTTAACCCTAATCAATCTCACACTGATTCAAGGTACAATTGCGTTCCTTACGTCTCTGATCCCAGCAGGATACTGCGCACTTGATTCCCTTAGCTGATTTCACCCACAACCAAGAGTTGCTACGACCCAAAGTCGAAGACTTGATAAACAAATCTGTCTCACTCAGAAAAGTCTATTGGAATAGATTAATCTGTCTCCCACAGAAATACCTATGAGTTTTGTTCCGTCTTTTGATAAATCAAGGTAAACAGGAACCAATTGATAAACTGGATTTATATTTCCGAAGAACAGCCTAGTATTATCAATCACCTCATAATAATCTTAATCGATTAACGAAACAAGATATTGTGGAATCACAAACGATGAGACGAAGGTGTTTCTGACCACTTTTCTATCTTACCTTTCGGAGATATAAATCTCAAGACAATATTATGATTGCATTCAATCACGATAGAAACAGCAAGATCAGATCACGCAACCACAGAGAAAATAGTTGGGTCTGGCTTCACAACCCCAATGAAGTCTGTGGGGGCGAAATATCGCATAAGGAAAAGAACAATTACGCGATGAAGATAATACGAAGACCAACTTCATTAGGGAAATGCGAAGACCAAGTGATAGTACGACAGTTAGGATAGCATGGTGATTAAGACAAATAGAGTCAGAATATAGTAGTACATCATGTGAGTCTTGGTTGTCTTCTATTGTGAAAACTATCTATATAAGGAGCTAGAAGACATTGTAATAGGGGAGATCAATTTTTATGAGAGAGATAACTAAAGAGAAATCCGTAGAGAGAGAGAACACAAAATATCTCCTACTTCTTCTTCTTCTTTCATCCACCATCACCACTTAGATCTATAACTCAAACACGAAACCCTTTAAGGGATTCTCATGTAATATCAATGTAATTTCATACTCATAGTGAATACCCGTGGATGTAGATCACATTTATCGAACCACGTAGAAGTCTTTGTGTCTCTTTAATTTTCTAGCACTTTATTTTACCCCTTCATCTTCAATTTTAAGGTGAATCATGTCTAAGTTTATTGATTATTAAATGGGTGTAGTTGTGGGATTTTCCGCAACTACATTTTGGTGCTAGAAACAGGGAGGAGTAAAGGATTTATTCTTCCTGTAACTTGTTGGTTCAAGAAGATTTGGTGTTCATATTTAATTTCTATGGATATTTGAAGTCATCAACAATGTAGTGTGTGTATCTCTCTAAATCTAGAAAGTTTAGAGGCAAAAGTGAAAGTTTCAGTGGAAGACTTCATCTCATGAAGACAAATGGTATTGAAGTTCGGAAAAATCTAATCACAACAGGAGAAAGAGGCAGATCTGTGTAGGAAATAAAGGAAGGGCGAAGGTATGAGAAGAGTTAAGCGTTGCGCTTTCACCAGCACGACGTAGCACAGATGGTTAAGGGAGTAGAATGTCAGTCATAATTCGCAGGGTCAAATCTTCTATCACGCATCTCTTTCACATGATCGAATCTCAACCAACTCGCACACATTTTTCATATTTTTCTTGCTAATGGCGAAGAAAAGGGTATCAGTACAATGATGTTTCTTTCACTCACAAACATCGGTTTGCACAGTTTTCCAAGGGTTAAAACGCAAGTTCAAGTCTCTTGTCGTCGCATAAATTTTCGGCTTATTTTTCTTCAAACACTAAGGCGAACACTCATGCTTTGGCGAGCTATGTTTATGCGAAAAAGAAGAAGAATGAGGGAGAACAGACACATTCCAAAAGTTTATGCGAAGACAGAGATAAGTTCATGCGAGATAGGCCTTCTTTCACAAACAAGAACTAGAAGGGATGGTCAAGTGCGAAGTGTAAGTTTGGTGGCTCGTGATCGAGCCTCTCCTCACACATACTTTTTGCGAACTGCCAAGGGCGAAGAGATAATAAGACTCCAACAGATATATGTTTCCTCATATCACAAACAAGATTTTGCACAGCAGGTCGGGTACATAGAGTATGAGCAGCAGATCACGGGTTCAAGTCTCGCCCACCTCCTACTTTTACAACATTTTTACTTTGCGAGCATGTGCTTCACAAACATCGTCATTCAGTGGCCATCTACTTCGCACAACAATTTTGAATGAAATATTTTCTTCATGCGAGGCGACAACAACTTCATACTTCCCGCACATCATCAACAACTATACTTCTTGTGCAATATCAACAACGAATCCTATTAAAGCTAGTACCACCTTCCTTGAATATTTATTTTTACCTACAAACATTTTCAAATTGTATAAATTTTTCTCACAAAATTACTTTCATCAACATTTTCAATCGCATAATATTTTCAAAAATTATTTTCGCGTAAGTTCTCTTCGCATACAGATTTTTCGCATAGAATTATTCACAAACATTTTCTAACACTTGAAATTTTCGCGTAAAAATTATTTTCACAAACATTTTTCAATTGCATAACATTTGTGCATAAAACAATCTTCACTAACATTTTCTATTGCAAAAATTATTTTCCAAACATCATCCTTCGTATAGATTTTTTGCACAAAATTAGTTTTTCAAACATTCCTCATTCATTACATTTTTGCAAACATTTTTATCGCATGCAATACTAAAATGCTTTGTATTGCTGCAGAGGCAAAAATATTGCGAAGAAATTCCTGCAGAGGCAAAAAAACTCGAAGACCTAAGATACTATAAGTTACTAATTCCTACAGAGGAAAAAATACTGTAAGTTACTAATAATCCGCTCCCAGTAAGAGGACACCTAAGACCTCTTAAAGGCCGGGTAAGCCCTTCGGGCAAAAAATAAGACCTTATTTTGGAGGCATGGTAAGACCCAAAATTTGATAAGGCGAGAAGTCGGACTACCACTCAACAGAAGTGTGTAGCTTCTGCGAACTCGCGACAGGATTGGGTCGTTGAAAATTACTCAAAACAGAGTAATTAAATTTCAATGGCCTCACCCTCCCGCATGCATACATATTGCATAAACTTATTGCATACATTCATCACATACATTTCATACTTCGCATCGATACTTCAAATACTTCAGACTTCTTATTATGATTCTCGCGCGATACTTCTTATTGGCACGATACTTTTTATTATACTTCTCGCGCGATACTTCTTACTTTGTTACTTATACTTCGAGGATTGAGGATGGGTACTTCTTATACTCCCTCCATTCCACTTTAGATGATGTTTTTGGAGTTTTCACACAGATTAAGAAATGGAAAGTGATATGAAAATTTTCCATCTATGCCCTTAAGAAAAGTCTTCAAGCATTAATTTCTATTAGTGCATTTAAAAATAAACTTATAGTTACAAGAAAAAATGTAAGGGTATATTTGGTAGCTTTTTGGAAAAATATGAAAACCTTCAAGTATTGTGGAACAAAAAAAGAACCCTAAAACATCATCTAAAATGGAACGAAGGGAGTACTTCTCAAAGGATACTTCATACTTAAAATACTTCAAGAATTTATATTTCGGATTTCGCATAAGACTTCATACTTCAAAATGAGGCAGAGTAAGCAAGTTACTTTTGCTTCGGCAAGCTTTAGTTCTTTCATCTTCCCAAAGCAAAAGGAGGCATAACATATGAGAAGCTGAGGAAAACACACCATATGAGAAGCTGAGGCAAAAACACCATCGTAGAAGAAGGAAAATATTGTCAAACAAGTTCGTGTCCCCTATCTTTGTGACCAAGTCATTTTCAAAGAGAATTCTCGCTCAAGAAGAACACGAATCTTCAACAACAACAAAGGATACGAAGAAAAAGTCATCTCGCATTAACTCCAAGAGAAAGCACTCCACATCAACAACAACATCTTCAAAGCCACGGTAAGACATCGTCGCGACAATCCAACACGATCAAAGCTAATCCATTTTCATGCATATCGCGCAAGAACAACATCAAGAAGAATGTTCTCTTAAGATCACTTTTCAAGCAATCTCAAGAGAAAAGAGGCAAAATGTAGGGGCGAAATATCGCACAAGGCAAAGAACAGTTACGCGATGAAGATAATATGAAGAACAACTTCATTAGGGAAATGCGAATACCAAGTAATAGTGCGACAGTTAGGATAGCCTGGCGAGTAAGACAACTAGAGTCAGAATATGGTAGTACAACATGTGAGTCTTGGTTGTCTTCTATTGTGAAAACCATCTATATAAGGAGCTAGAAGACATTGTAATAGGAGGGATCAATTTTTAGGAGAGAGATAACTAAAGAGAAATCAGTAGAGAGAGATAGAACACAAAATATCTCCTACTTCTTCTTCTTCTTCTTCCATCCACCACCACCACTTAGATCTATAACTCAAACACGACACCCTTTATGGGATTCTCATGTAATATCAATGTAATTTGATACTCATAGTGAATACCCGTGGATGTAGATCACATTGATCGAACCACGTAAAAATCTTTGTGTCTCTTTACTTTTCTAGCACTTTATTTTACCTCTTCATCTTTAATTTTAAGGTGAATCATGTCTAAGTTTATGGATTATCAAATGGGTGTAGTTGTGGGATTTTCCGCAACTACAAAGTCTTTAAGTCGTTAACCTACAGGGTCTCGTAAGAAACCTAAGGTTAAAGGAGAATCAACTCTATCTATGCAACTAGTAACACACAGAAATGTGAGGATTAGGTTTTCCAGTTGTTATAGTTCTCCTTTATATAGTTTTCAAATCAGGGTTTGCAATCTATGTTACCTTGGTAACAAAGCATTCAATATTCACCTTTACATGAAAAACCTTATTCAACCAAGCTAATATCTTTAAACCGTTAGATCGAACTTAGCTTGTTACACACAAATGAAATGTACCCTCATTTAAGTTTATGTAACCGTACCTAAACGTGTACACCATGTTGGCTCAACAATATTTAACCGAAGTTAGCCATATGATCACTCTCATATCAACCTTGTTAATCTTAACCATAACTAGTTCAAATGACTCAAATTAAACTAGTTAAAGAGTTGTTCAATTGCTATATTCTCATAGAAGTATACAAGAACACAATTGAAGCAAAATCGGTATGATTCACTCGAATCAATTCATGAATATTATAGTCACGGTTTGCAAAGATTGCATTCCTTAATATATAAATGTTTAAGTTCATGTACACAACCGATTTAAGAACTTTAACCTTCAAGTATGCAAACGGGTACGCATACTTGAAATACCCGGACCAAGATTGGGTTTCGCTAGTACACAAACGGGTACGCGTACTTCCAATCCAAGCAGAAATATTCGGACATAAACCTTACGCCAGTACGCGAACGGGTGCGCATATTTAGGTTCCCGGATTTCTCAAGCCAACAGGTACGTGTACGGGTACACATACTATGTGAAAAAACGGGGGTCTAACAACACCACTCAATATTTCGCTTAGCAATCTGTATGGACAAACTCGAATATACTTTTAAGAGAATCAACAAGACTCAATCAATTAAAAGTATATCAACGAGTTTATATCTCTCTTCTTGATTTGATTTACTCAAGCAAGAACTGCGAGTTCTAATCAAATACAAGTAATAACTTGGATGGTACCAAAGACTAATATCCAAGGATCAATCAATGACAATCAACAACCAAAGGTTGGATTACTCTAATTGATGATATAACGCACAACCTGTATTATTTCAATTATAAAGATAAACAATATAATGCGGAAATAGAAATAACACAGACACCAGAATTTTGTTAACGAGGAAACCGCAAATGCAGAAAACCCCCGGGACCTAGTCCAGATTGAATACACACTGTATTAAGCCGCTACAGACTCTAGCCTACTCCAAGCTAACTTCAGACTGGACTGTAGTTGAACCCCAATCAATCTCCCACTGATCCACGGTACAGTTATGCTCCTATGCCTCTGATCCCAGCAGGATACTGCGCACTTGATTCTTTTAGCTGATCTCACCCAAAACTAAGAGTTGCTACGACCCAAAATCGCAGGCTTTGACAATAAAAAAATCTGTCTCCCACAGATAAACCCTAAAGGTTTTGTTCCGTATTTTGATAATAATCAAGGTGAACAGGAACCAATTGATAATCCGGTCTTATATTCCCGAAGAACAGCCTAGAGTTATCAATCACCTCACAACAATCTTTATCATATGGTAGCGAAATAAGATGTTGCGGAATCACAAACAAGGAAACGAAGATGTTTGTGATTACTTTTTATATCTTGCCTACCGGAGATATCAATCTCAAGCTAATTAATCTGATTGTACTCGTACGATAGAAGATGCAAGATCATATCACACAACTACGATAAAAGTAGTATTGGTATGGCTTCACAATCCCAATGAAGTCATTAAGTTGTTAACCTGGTTTTAGAAGAAGAAAACCAAAGGTTAAAGGAGAATCGACTCTAGCACGCAAATTAGTATCACTCGTAAGGTGTGGGGATTAGTTTTGCACAATACTAGATGTCTCCTTTATATAGTCTTTCAAATCAGGGTTTGCAATCAATGTTAGCTTAGTAACAAAGCATTCAATATTCACTGTTAGATGAAAACCTGATTTAGATTCAAGCTAATATTTCTCAACCATTAGATTGAAAACTTATCTTGTTATACACACTTGACAATGCACGTTTCTAGGTTTATTAACCGTACCCAAACGTATGCACTTGTTGGTTCAATAATAGTTAACCAAAAGGTTAGCCATATGAGCATTTTATATCAACCATTTTCTTCTTCACTAAAACTAGTTCAAATGACTTCAAATGAACTAGTTAGAGAGTTGTTCAATTGCAAGGAAATCTCATGTACTATACAAGACACAATTGAAGAAAAGATGATTTGATTCACTTGAATCGGTTCATGAAATTTTATAGCCATGGTTTGCAAACAACATTTCTTAGTCTTTTTGAAGTTTAAGTTCAGAAATCATCTTCAGATATATAACCTTCTCAAGTTCGCAGACTAGGTCGCGGACTTAAGTTACCGGACAGAGTTTACAAACTCTAGCAGAAATTCTCGGGTTTGAGAACTTCGCCGGTTCGTGGACTGGGTTCGCGGACTTAGCTTCACGCAAATAGGTTGTCAAATCCAGCAGAAATTCTCGGGTTTGAGAACTTAGGCAGTTCGCGGACTTGGCTCACGCCATTCTTCCGGTTCTCTTGATCAACAAAGTTCGCAAACTTTGGTTCAAGGAATAGGACTTATACATAAATGTGTTTCCACAACAATGCTTATGTCTACCATTGGTTATGTAATCTAAAATCTCATTTCAATCATTGAAACATTCTTAGAGGACGTTATATAGTTGTTACATCATTTCTCATCAAAGAAATTTTCAAAGTGATTGAAACATATCATGACTTTAGTCACTAGGTAAAGATAAACTAGATCAAAGCAAAAAGCTTACCAACACATATTTCGAGATATAGATAGGCAAGGTATACTCGGCTCGAAATACCAAATGTGTATAATCCAAGTCTATATATATAGCATACGACTTCTTGTCTCAAAGAGTAGGATATAGAGTAGATAGACTTTTGAGTGACAGATAAGTTCAAGTCTTCACATACTTTTTTGTCGAGAAGTTCCACCGGTTCCTTGAGTAGTTCTTATTCTTGTATGATGAATCGCCATGAAGTCCTTGAGCTCAACTTCACTTTCTATCCTAGTCCGAGACTTAGCTATAATAGACTAGAAATCAAGACTTATAGTTTTGATCACTAACATTGAAAAACATGCTTGAGATAGCAACGCATGCTAGTTCGGTCGAGCAATGCTCTAACAATCTCCCCCTTTGTCAATTTTAGTGACAAAACTATCAATACATATGGAATACAAAAAAGATAAAGAAACTTTAGTAGCTCCTATTCCACATGTCTAGTCTTCAACATTCCTCGAAATCTTCGTCGCTTCCAAGTACTCCAATGATCCCAAAGGTTGTAAGTTTAGCATCACCACTGTTGAAGATCCGTAGCTATAACAATGAGAAAGCATCGGTCTCGATCATTTTTATACAATGTCATAGTATTATTACACAGCGTCATAGTATTATTACACAGTGTCAAAGTCCAATTGTATCACAACTTCAACAATAATACTATGGTGATATGTATCACTCCCCCTTAGTCAATACTCCATCTCACATGGAAACCACCCCCTCTTACAGAATGATATGAAAACCATATATATTTGTAGTGTGAACTATATATTAATTCTCCCCCTTTTTGTCAATAAAATTGGCAAAGGTACAAGAACGAGATCATAATAAAATTTTCGAAAGAGACATTTCATGACTAAAATAAAAAATACATACCAACTAATTTAGATGCAATCATAAAGCCGAAGCTAAATGCATTCATCAAGGAGTTTAAAGATACAAGATAACCCCTCTAAAATTTCACAGCCGCACACCCCTCAAGATATGACCATTAAGCACAAGTTCAAAATAACTCTCCCCCATTTGATGTCATTCCCGAATGAACAACAACGAGCGACCTTAATTTCAAAAGAAAATAAGGATTTTTATTGGACACCAAAATCATGAGAATGATTTTCTATATCGAAAAACTCAATCAAATTAATCACAAGTAAACCCATGATTAATTTAATCGGAATGCGCAACCAAATTAAACACAAAAAGTGGTCAATTCAATTGATTGTGCTCAACATAAGATAACTTACGGAGCTACGACTAAGTTAACCATAAGAAAATGATTAGCTTAACGGTTCATATACTCAACACAAGAAAACGTTATGGAGTCACGAAAATACTCAACTAGATTAATTACAAGAGAACCCATAATTAATCAAATTGGAATACACAACCAAACTAATTACAAAAGTAATCAATTTGATTGTCATTTGTTTTGCTCGACATAAGAATACTTATGGAGCAATAACTAAATAACCAAACAAGATGATTAATTTAGTTCAATATGCTCGACATAATATATCTCACGCAACAACAACTAAGCTAAGAAAATCAAC
The DNA here is from genome assembly GCF_003573695.1 of Papaver somniferum. Classification (NCBI taxonomy): domain Eukaryota; kingdom Viridiplantae; phylum Streptophyta; class Magnoliopsida; order Ranunculales; family Papaveraceae; genus Papaver; species Papaver somniferum. The sequence goes on from NC_039361.1 coordinate 58,683,143, forward strand.
TTGGTGGTATAATGCTCAACATAGGATACATTACGGAGCCTCACAATAATACATAAAATATGGATCAGGGATGAACAATACTGCGGAATACACAAGGATTCATTCTATCTTCAATCACTATTTGCATAACGACAATAATCGACATAATCCTTGAAAACAAAAGATTTTAACCTATCTTCCATCAAATAATTGACAATATAGGATTAACTTTTTTATTTTGCAAAAGTCCATTCATTCTTTTAACAGTATGTGAATGCAGAACACAGACGACTTTACTTTTGACAAAGTATGGGACAAACATAGTTCACAGACGTAAACACCAATCCCATAACAAATTGCAATATATCAAATCATAAAGATTAATACTGCAAAACATCATCCTCGAAATATTTTTAGAATTCAATACCAATAAACCTAAAAAAGAAAAAGAAGATGAAAAATAATAGCTATGTGTAGTCATAATCATTGTTATTCAAAGCACTAGTTATTCTTCCAACTAAACCAAAAAGAAGACATACTAGGCAACAATTGAATCAGATTTGTTTGACAACTTCATACCTTTGAAAGGACCATCAACGTAAGTATCGCTGATATCCTTGATCTTCTTGACAGTCGAAACACCATGTTCAAGAGTTAACACATTAGTTTTTCGGTCAACAATGCGAGCAATATGTCTAGCTTTGGCGCAGTTAAGGATAACTTTCTTCTGATTCCTGATTAAGATATTCTGACTACCAAGGATTTTTGCATGTCCATCAATAAGATGGTTTATCTATAATTGAAGGTTAGCAAGTTCGTTTTTAACCTCACTTTGAACGAGAATTAAATCCTTGGCAGATTCTCCAATCCAAGAGTTATACTCTTTTCTTTCGAGCACCTTCTTTAGAACAAAATCTTGAACTGGATCACATCCTTTTAGGTCTTCCTCCATTGTAGGGTTTACTTCTTCTTTAGGAACAGTTTCCATAGACATCCTTTTTGAAGATTAATAACACATATATGAGATATATATATGTTAAGTAGTACACCCTAGACAGAAACCCTAGAGTTCCTTGAGGAGATATGGACGTCCGTGGGCTAACCCGAACATATGAACAAAAAGGATGGACCAAACAGGGTAAAACTACATAGTGTGACATTTTCAATGCTTATGAACAGGTTAGAAGATTCACAATGAAGAAATACACAAAGAAGCTATCAATCAGACAGATGAAAATCAACTAAATACTTGAGCATCTCTCAATCATCATCCTTGTATCTCTCAAGTTAGATACAAGAATGGAACTTTCTACTACTAGGTAGCAGAGGAAGACATAGTCTCACCATAGGTATTGAGAGAATAGTTGTGATTTTCACCTGGATGTCTGACTTCAATATTTCTTGTCTTCCCTTGGTTGTTTTCAAATTAGAGAAATTTCTCACATCCCTTCCTGAAATCTCAAGAGAAGAAGCTTTCTGATTACTGAGTCTAGGACCTCTAGAGATCGGTTCTAGAGGATTTTCTGAAATGGGTCTCCATACTCTAAACTTATATTTACCAGAGTTGTTCTTATAAGCACAGGACATGCTTTCATTAGCAGCACACGAATTTGTACCACTAGAATGCAAAAAGGTCTTGTAATGATTTCTAGGGAAGAGATCATTCTTATAAGTAGTCTGGTTTCTTTTGGACATAAGGTTCACTGCTGTAGTCGACTGACTATTTGTTCCATTGACAGCAAAGTGAAGCAAATTGTGAATATTAACAATTTGTTTCCTCTTGGAAAAACAATGGATAACATAGTGGTTCCCTTTTCCACAGAAAGTACAGGTTCGTGGAGGAGAAGCAAAGAACGCCATCTGTTTTAACTTCACAGCCTTGTGATAAGATGGTAAGTTATGTAAACTTTTCTTGACACAATATTCTCTTGGAGGATATTTCTTCATGTACTGTACGTCAGAAACAGTTGGAACAGAAGAATTTTTCCTTAAGACAGAGTTATCCTTTTTCAAGGACTTGCACTGTTCATGGGATAGTGCAAGGGATGCTTCTAGTTTCTCTTTTTCAACACGAAGTCTGTCAAGATCATATGAATGTGTCTTGATCAAACGTTTTTCTCTAATTGACCCTTCTTTGAAAATCTTTTCAAGATCACAAATCTTTTCATGCTGCAGATTATTTTCTTGAAGAAGTTTCTCAATATCCTTAGAGAATGACTCAATAATTTTATAGAGTACACGTTCTCGATCAATAGACTTTTCAAATTCATCGATTAGTTGATCATGATTATGAAGATCAACAAACTCAGTGGAGTTTTTTGCGATTCTGGTGAGCTCCATTTCAGATTTTGCCATTGTGTCCAATGTCTCATTGGTGGAAGAGTGATCAACACAAGATGAGATAATCTTCCTAGCTCGGGATTCGGAAGAATCAACTAAGGAACAATCCTTTGAGGTATTTCCGAGACAGCTGACATAGTTGAAAGCTTTAGGAGGCATCTTGGTATGCGTAAGAGATTCTGTCCTCAGACTCAGATTGCTACAAACACAGACTTGTAAGGTCTTAAACGTGTTTGCCTGCTCTGATACCAATGGAAAAAGCAGGGGTCTAACAACACCACCCAATATTTTGCTTAGTAATCTGTATGGACAAACTCGAATATACTTTTAAGAGAATCAACAAGACTCAATCAATTAAAAGTATATCAACGAGTTTATATATCTCTTCTTGATTTGATTTACTCAAGCAAGAACTGCGAGTTCTAATCAAATACAAGGAATAACTTGGATGGTATCAAAGACCAATATCCAAGGATCAATAAATGACAATCAACAACCAAAGGTTGGATTACTCTAATTGATGATCTAACGCACAACCTGTATCATTTCAATTATAAAGATAAACAATATAATACGGAAATAAAAATAACACAGACACCAGAATTTGTTAACGACGAAACCGCAAATGCAGAAAAACTCCGGGACCTAGTCCAGATTGAACACACACTGTATTAAGCCGCTACAGACTCTAGCCTACTCCAAGCTAACTTCAGACTGGACTGTAGTTGAATCCCAATCAATCTCCCACTGATCTACGGTACAGTTATGCTCCTATGCCTCTGATCCCAGCAGGATACTGCGCACTTGATTCCCTTAGTTGATCTCACCCACAACTAAGAGTTTCTACGACCCAAAATCGCAGGCTTTGACAATAAACAAATATGTCTCCCACATACAAGTCTATCAAAGGATCAATCTTTCTCCCATAGATAAACCCTAAAGCTTTTGTTCCGTCTTTTGATAATAATCAAGGTGAACAGGAACCAATCGATAATCCGGTCTTATATTCCCGAGGAACAACCTAGAGTTATCAATCACCTCACAATAATCTTAATCGTATGGTAGCGAAACAAGATGTTTCGGAATCACAAACAATGAGATGAAGATGTTTGTGATTACTTTTATATCTTGCATATCGGAGATATCGGAGATATCAATCTCAAGCCAATCAATCTATTTGTACTCGTACGATAGAAGATGCAAGATCAGATTACACAAGTACGATAAAAGTAGTATCGGTCTGGTTTCATAATCCCAATGAAGTATTTAAGTCGTTAACCTGGTTTTAGAAGAAGAAAACCAAAGTTTAAAGGAGAATCGACTCTAGCACGCAAACTAGTATCACACGTAAGGTGTGGGGATTAGTTTTGAAAAATACTAGATGTCTCCTTTATATAGTCTTTCAAATCGGGGTTTGCAATCAATGTTAGCTTAGTAACAAAGCATTCAATATTCACCGTTAGATGAAACCTGATTTAGATTCAAGCTAATATTTCTCAACCGTTATATTAAAAACTTACCTTTTTATACACACTTGAGAATGCACGTTTCTAGGTTTGTTAACCGTACCCAAACGTATGCATTTGTTGGTTCAGCAATAGTTAACCAAAAGGTTGGCCATATGAGCATTTGATATCAACCATGTTCTTCTTCACCATAACTAGTTCAAATGAACTAGTTAGAGAGTTTTTCAATTGCAAGGAAATCTCATGTACTATACAAGACACAATTGAAGCAAAGATGATTTGATTCACTTGAATCGATTCATGAACTTTTATATCCACGGTTTGCAAACTGCATTCCTTAGTCCTTTTAAAGTTTAAGTTTAGAAATCATCTTCAGATATATAACCTTCTCAAGTTCGCAGACTAGGTTCGTAGACTTAAGTTACCGGGAAGAGTTTACAAACTCCAGCAGAAATTCTCGGGTCTGAGAACTTCACCGATTCGCGGACTGAGTTCGCGGACTTAGATTCACGCAAGTAGTTTGTCAACTCCAGCAGAAATTCTAGGGTTTGAGAACTTCGGAAGTTCGCAGACTGAGTTCGCGGACTTGGCTCACGTCATTCTTTCGGTTCTCTTGATCAACAAAGTTCGCAAACTTTGGTTCAAGGAATAGGACTTATACATAAATGTGTTTCCACAACAATGCTTATGTCCACCATTGGTTATGTAATCTAAACTCTCATTTCAATCATTGAAACATTCTTAGAGGACGTTATGTAGTTGTTACACCATTTCTCTTCAAAGCAATTTTCAAAGTGATTGAAACATATCATGACTTTCGTCACTAGGTAAAGATAAACTAGATCGAAGTGAAAAGCTTACCAACACATATTTCTAGATATAGATAGGCGAGGTATACTCGCCTCGAAATACCAAATGTGTATAATCCAAGTCTATATATATAGCATACGACTTCTTGTATCAAAGAGTATGAGATAGAGTAGATAGATTTTTGAGTGACAGATAAGTTCAAGTCTTCACATACTTTTTTACCGAGAAGTTCCACTGATATTCCTTGAGTAGTTCTTCTTCTTGTTTGATGAATCTCCATGAAGTCCTTGCGCTCAACTACACTTTCTATCCTAGTCTGAGACTTAGCTATAATAGACTAGAAATCAAGACTTATAGTTATGATCACTAACATTGACAAACATGCTTGAGATAGCAACGCATGCGAGTTCGACCGAGCAATGCTCTAACACTATGGTTCCCGTACATGGATTACATAGGTGCAAGAGTATACAACATATCATATCCAATAATGGTTAAGTGTTCTAAACTCTTATTTTAATCATCGAAACTTTCTTAGAGGATGACAATAGCAGTTTTCACACATTATTAGCATCAAAGCAATTTTCAAGTTATTGAAATAATCATAACGAAACATTCCAAGTCTATACCAAATGATTGTATCACACAAACCATGTAAGATGTTACTCGGAAATTTTCACATGATCATCTTTTGACTTGTGTCAAGAATATAAGATGAACTTGGTCGAAGTGAAAACTTGCCAACACATATTCCGAGAAATATGTAAGTGAGTTAAATTCACCTCGAAATCTCAAATGTGTATAATAGAAAACTATATCATAACACGACTGTTGTCTCAATATAGGAGATAAAGTAGAAATAGACTTTCTAAGTGATAGATGAGTTTCAGTCTTCACATAACTTTTGTTGATGAAGTTCCACAAGATCTCCTTAGTAGTTTTTCGTCTTCAAGTGATGAACGCCGTGAATTATAAGGCCCAACTACACAATATATGTCCTAGTCCGAGACATCTATAAGTAGACTAGAAATCAAGACTTACAGTTTTGATCACTAACATTGATAAACATGCTTGATATAGCAACGCATGCGAGTTCGACCGAGAAGTGCTCTAACATATAGGGGGACATTTATGGTCGTTGGATCAGATTCTACGTAGCGGTGTAGACTAGAACGTCCGGTCTTATAAAAGCCGCTAACGGTGTAAACAAAACCGCTCGGTAGAAACTTAGCCAGGCCAGTTTGCCAGCTCCATAGTGGGTGAAAAAATGGAAAACTTGAGAGTTTTCCATGCCCATAGGAACTGTCCTTAGTCATATATATCTTCGAGAACTGATTACCAAGATAAAATTGACTCGAAATTTTTGATATGTTTGCAATAGTTTAATTAGTTATGAGACACCATCTCTTAGATAAAAGGATTAATATAAATTGAGAAATAGGTGGTTCAGTCTTCAATTACCTTTTCTTGAAGAAGTTCTCCAAAATATTTGGTTGATCTTCGCCTTCAAACGGTAGAACGCAGTAATGTCCGATTCTCAACTACATACTTCTAACCTAATCCGAGACTTAACTAATTGTAGACTAGAAATCAAGACATAGTTTTGATCAGCTAAATTTGACAACAAGCTTGATATAGAAACACTTGTGAGTTCGACCGAGCAATGCTCTAACATATATTATCTTCATTATTGAGCATGTCATATTGTTGAGGTATTGTATATTTCGTATTACTTCAACTAGATTTCTCTTTAACCCTTGAAAAACACATTTGCACCTGGCCTTCCATATTTCCCAACTAGCATTAGCCATATTTACTATATATATATTCTTCATCAAGTTCATTGAATCCATTGTTGAACCAATTCATTACCCATTTGTCCATAGTGGTGTCAACTGTACCCATGCTTCTTCTCGCCGCAGGTATGGCAGTCCAAACAGCTCGTGCAAAAGAAAAATCCCATAGAATATGTTTGGTAGTCTTGACTACCTGATTACACATGTTACAATGTTCACCACCATAATGCATGGTTCTGTCCAGACGATCACTTGATGGAATAACCTCATTTACATTTCTAAATGAAGGTTTTAACTCTTGGAAAGGTGTTTAAACCCCATAGTAACTTCCATAACTTTGCCATTTCAGCATCGAAATTGTTACTACTATTGTGCTTTATATCAACAAGCTTATGATAAGCCAATTTAACTGTAAACTGATCATTTCGAGTGAGAGTCCATATTAGTCTATCTTGAGAATTTGCAGGTTTCCGCATGGTAAGAAATAAGAATCTTGCTAACATCTTCAGGTCAGAAAAGTTGTTGAATAATTGTGTTAGAGCATAGCTCGGTTGAACCCACCAAGCGTTAGTATGTCAAGTTTGATTATCATATTTTAGTATCAAAACTCAACGTAATTTACTGTATTGAATTCTAGATAGGTCGGCATATTTTAAGTCGAAGATGCAAGAATATTATTTATAAGAAATTACTAAATTTATGAACCACCATGCAGGCATTTACCTATTATTGATGCCTACAGACTTTGGAATGATTATATAAGTCTTGGAGTTTTGTGTAAACTGTATACATGATAAGATGAGTACGTATTTTGTGAATTGTTTACATGGCATGTTTATGTATTATCTCTTCAAAATGGGTGAGTGGAAATGGGGTTATAATCCCTACTCATTTTACCTTTGCTTTGTTGGTCATTAATTGTGTATGAAAACTGAGGCACGGACAGCAGACAAACAGACAATCAGAAAGTTAATACAAGTAGACGGATTAAATGCAGTTGTCTGTTGATTGTACTAAACGTATCTTAGCCTTTGGTAGAATTAAATATACAGTGAACTTCTATGGCATGCTAAATATATTTCAGCCTAAGTGGATATGAAAGTGTAGTGTTCTGGTTGTTTGTCTCATTTTGGGATTAATGTGATAGGCAGTAATAGCTATATCTGTAGCTGCTAGCTAAGTTTTGTTGTTTGGATCGATCAATATATTTTTCTTGGTAATAGGTAGTACTACTGGCAGACACAAAAGCTAAGATCTAGACTTCAGGAACTGCAATATTAATGATGACAAAATTTCGCATGGCCTTGAAATGTTTGGAGTTGTATTTTATTTTAATACTTTGTTTATGATTATGTAACAAGAAAGAATTGAGCCTTAATTGTTCTTTTTGTTTGGGTGAGATTTGATCTAACCTAATTTCATTTCTTATTTCTTAAATAATGTGCATCGAGTTTTGGATTCTTGTGAAATTGTTAATACTATGCTGCAAATCCTCATTTAAAAGATGAGGGTATCCAAACACACCACAATCTTTTATTTTGATCACAACCTATACAAGATCCACTGTGTATAAACCTCTTGTAGATACAATCACTCAAGGAATATTTCAACACAGTGTCCACTTTGTTAGAGCATAGCTCGGTTGAACCCACCAAGCGTTGGTATATAAAGTTTGGTTGTCATATTTTAGTGAATCAAAACTTATATAAAGAGTCGCTTGATTATATATTAGAGTCAACTTCGTATAGGTTAGCTTGAAAGTGTTAATATTTGACTTGAACTGTTTCTTTCCCTAAAGTATCTTTCAAGTCGTGCATATTGAAAACATAACTGCGAAGCTGTGTATGAAACTCTAGTTAGACATAGTATTAAGGAATACAATACGAGGTTTACTGCTTAACCATTATTAAACTTTGTATATAAGACATCGACATGATCATATGAATTCTATTGTGATTATGTATGTGTATGACTGAAGATTTCATCCTAGGAAACAATGTTTTACATTCATTTAAAGTAAGTAAGTTCATAAACTTGTTTTATGAATCTAAAGGGAAATCGCTAGGCTTATTGGTATTGTTATTCATTGCAAATCTATTTTGAATTACCAATATGTGTGTTTAGTATAACCGCTCATAAACTTGTTTATGTATCTTGGTAAAACTATTCACAAAGCCTGACTTATGTATTGGTATGACTTTTATTAGTGAAACCGATGTTAAGTAATCACTCAAGATGGTATGACCGATGCCTTGTGAATAACAACTTTTATCTAGTCATTGGGGAACCGATCCTGGTAAGAGGTGCAACAAATTTTCAACAGGGAATCGATCGTTGTAAGAGGTGCAACACGTTTCTAGTAGATAAGGGAACCGATCCTATGAACATGTGCAACAAGTTTGTAGTCTTGGGGGAACCGATCTTATGGACATGTGCAACCGAATATAGGTAGTTACCATAAGTTTTGGGGAACCGATCCTAGTACCTAATCGACCGAATTTTGGTAACTAGCGTGACTATGCACAAAACTCACATGGAGGTAAAACCGAACTTGTTTTGGTAGAACCGTTGTAGATGGTGGATTTTCGACAAAGGCTAAAATCGTAAAACCATAATTGTACATGCTCCTGATCCAGTAATCGGATGAGTATTGAGGCTCATGTCTCTCATTGAAGCATGAAAGCTCATGCCACAAGAATCTCTGACTGAGTATATTGTCTCTTAGAGCATACGTGAATATGCAGTCTCTCAACTGAGGCAACGACATATCTCATGAATACTGAGCAATTTCAGTAATTACTTTTATATAGAATCGAACGATTGGACGGCTCCTAGACAGCTTGCCTGCTAGTATAGACCAATAACGTCTTCAGGATGTAACAATGTTTTCCCTGACTATGTAAAAGACAAGTGTATAGAATCATTATGATTGGACGGCTCCTAAACAGCTTACCTACTAGTATAAAGCGAGAATGTCTTCAGTATGCAACAACGTGTTTTCCTTGACTATACTATACATAATAAATATGACGCTTCAACAAGCTCATATCTCTCAATCCTCAAATAATTAATGCTCCTAGACAGCATGCCTACTAGTATAGAGCCATCAATTAATTATTTCTAATCGTTAACTGAATATTCATCAATATTCTATGATTCTTCATAATATTTCGTCACTTCAATTCGTGATTCTTCCCAACAGAATTCCACGGGTTAGTGATAAATATTCAAAGTACAGGCATCTGAGCTACCTTCGAGTAAGCCCCGACCAAAAGGATGCAAGTGTACTAAAAAATAATGCACTAACGAGCACCTGAATACACGAACGAGCATCTCAAAATACGACGGGACGATGAACCTATGCAAAATAGGAAAGAAAATAATAATTAATAAAATATTAACCAAGGCGCTGGGGGTCGGCCGGTCGTGCCGTGACCAGTCCCACGTGCAATTTATATTTTATCATATTTTTATTATTTTCCTTGATCTCATGAAAATTCCCTCATTTGAGCAAAATTCCTCTGTTTCAAGAAAACTCCTCAGTCTCATGGTGTTTCCTTCACATCAAGGAAATAATAAAATAATTAGGAAAGGTGTGCGGGACCAAGCCTACTAGCCGACCGGTCATGCCCTGGTTGTGGCCGGTCCCACACCTTGCATTCCTTATTATTCTTATTTCCTTGATCCCATGAAATTCCTTGATCTCATGGTATTTCCTTAATTTCATGATATTTCCTTCAAGTCATGAAAACTAATAAAAATTAGGGAAACTCGTGGGATCGAGCCCTAGCCAGCCAGTCATGCCCTAGCCGGTCCCACACGCCACTTATTTTATTATTATTATCTTTTATCTTTCCTTGATCCCATGAAATTCCTTGATTTCATGATATTTCCTTCAAATTATGGAATTTCCATAGATCATGAAATAATACATAAAATTAGGGAAAACTCACGGGGCCGAGCCCTAGACGGCCGACCATGCCCAAACCGGTCCCACACACCCTTATTTTATTATTATTTGTTTCCTTCATCTCATGGAAACTCCTTCACTTCAAGGAAACTCCTTGATTTCAACAAAAACTCCTTGATTTCAACAAAAACTCCTTGATTTTATGGTATTTTCATAAAATCATGAAAAATATAATAAAGTTACGAAAAATGCTATGGGACCGGGCTCATTGGCTGGACGGCCATGCCTTGGACATAACCGGTCCCATACTTCATGATTTATTCATTTTATTATTATTTTTCCTTCATCTCTCGAAGTTTCCTCAGTTTCAGCAAAAACCCTGATTTTGTCATATTTTCTAAAAATGTTGCCCAAACGCACATCAGAAAATATCAAAATTCTCAGGACTGAGACACGGACACTGTGGTAACGTGAGCATGTTGGCTTGTAAGAATCCAGTCCCACGCATTTTCACAATTTGACCTAATTTGCGCAATTGCACGTATTTGGGTCCAAAACTCTTCCAAACAACTTGGAATTTCATGGAATGATCGTCAGACGATCCCGTGACCAATTAGGGCAGGTTTGATGACCCCTTGGTCGGTCCCTCATCTCTTCATAATTAATTAGGTTTTATCACCTAAGGCTCAGACGAGCATTATTTTAATAATAAATGATTAAACCAGCATTTGATCATCCTTTCACCAACTCTTCAAGAGACCTTGGTATTTGCTCACTCGAGAATATAGGTGCTACATGGTTGATCCATGGTCCCATGTATCCGGTCCCTCCTTCACTTCGTGGTTAATTTTCAATGAACCATCAATTAATCGAATTAGGGTTTCGAGTCCAAGGTTCATAGTTCCAGATTCGAACGCTAATAATTTTATGTTGATCTCATGATCAACATTTTATTAATTATACTCGGTCCAGTTGCCAGTATCTTAATTTAATATTTATCTGGTCACGCTACCAATTATTCATCAAACGAGCAACATTTGCTCAGATGACCAATATTTTCTCAAACCAAGGAATATTGGTTCAACTATCAATATTCAAAAATTCATCGAATGAGCAATATTTGCTCACCTTAACTATCGAAGTTTACTTGAGAATTATACATCTGTCTCAACAGACATGTTCAATTCGTGCGTTTCAGAACATTTTCAAATCATGTTCAACTCAGCAATACATGGACCCATCGTCCAATGAAGTCAGCAACTGACTAACTAAATACACGTCTGCTTTGCAGACTCCACAATCACGAGACATCAATCGTGTCACATGGGGGATACTAACTAGGGTTTTGGTCTGGCGGTCTACGACACGTGTGTTCATACAGACAATGAGAATGTGAGCAAGTCGTACAATTAGTTGAAGGAGTTAACAAAGTAGTGGATGGAAAATCGACCAAGTATCCGCACGTTGAGCAACTGGTTTTAACACGATTTCCATTTCTCCACTCTTTGATTCCATAAACTGTCACACTTCATGGGATCATGGTGTTTACAATTCTAGCAATATAAATAAGTTTCAGAATCATGTTTGAAAAGAGGACTGATGAGTGCCAAATATTGTATATATTTATCCCTTTTTGTTGGCATTTTAACTCATCTTTTATGCATTAATTCTACATTTTATCCCATATTCTGTATTTTCATTGTTTTCAAGAATAAATATTTTTATTAATTAATTTTGCATTTTTAGGTAATAAATAAAGTTCGGATGAGTCGCGGAGCGAAAAGAGCAGAAAAGTAGTGAAAAGCCGGGAGAAATTACGCAAGGAAGCCGCGAAGAATGTGCGCACAACCTCATTTTCTACACACAAAAGCGCCTCCGTTCTCAGCCATCAGATCATTTCTCAGAAGCATCCGACGGTCGCTCCTTCATAGAGCATCAAAATCTGAAGTCTATGCCGAGCACCACAGCGCTGAAATTCCAAGCCTTCAGATTAGATGGTAGTTGAATCCAACGGTCGCTCCCTTGCTGTTCATCAACGTTTGATATCTCCGCCTTACACTACAGTACCTAACCCCATCAAGTACCGTTCATTTTGTTGTATCATATAATCCAACGGTCGATCATCGCTTGCCTCCGCATCACCGTCCGATCTACCTACCAGCTTCGCATCCAATGACTCAGCGTCGCAGAACATCAAATTTGATGAAGCCGCCTCACACTCTAGCAACCGAACCTATACCACCTACCCAAACACCCCCCTTCTCCCAAACAGTCGAGCCATCTCCTCCACCACCCCCCTCTGCAGAGCCATCACCCTGCAACTGCCGCACCACCATCATCACCACCAACTCCATTGCCACCACCACTCCTCCACCATCATCACCCCATCACCCAACAACCAATACCATCTGTTCCCTTCTCCTTAGCCACCTATTTTCTCAATTTTTGCACGTTCTCTATCAGAAACCCTAGGCGTGCAAAATTGGTAAATTAGGTTGAGCTAGAGTGAAATTGAAGGCATGGAGTGATACAGGAGAGTCAGAGAAAGGATGGGTCGACGTCAATTTGACGATTAGGTGAGCTAATTTCACTGTTGGAATTTGGGGATTTTTCTATAAACCCTAATTTTATAATTTTGAGAAATTTGGGTCTGTGACTATAAATAGCCTTATGTGTGTGTTGTAATAGTTATGCTTGGATTAGCCTGCATCCAGGACTTTCATGTCCTGTTAATTTCAGTTCACTTTTCAAGTTCAGTTTCAGTTTCATGTCTACTATGTTCTGTTGATGTTACTGTTAATCCTTTTGCTTCCTGTTAGTGTTAGTTTATCATGTTAGGTTAAATTAATTCCTGTTAGTGTTTCTGTTAATGTGTTCATTGTTAATTTCAGTTGGTTATGTTAATGTTAAATGTTGTAATGTTCCTGTTAATGTATGTTGTATACATGTGTAGTTCACTGTTGTTGCTCACTGCCATGTAATGTTTACTGTTGTGTTTAATTTGCTGTCACATTTGATGGAATGCTAGGCTAGAAGCCTTAGAAGCACTGAACTGATTGTGCAATGGAAGAAATCAGTGCTCATAGCAAGCTGATTTTCTTGCCATTCCTTGTGTATGCTTAGGTTGCACTGTTGATTGAGCATTGGGAGAAACTAGTGCTCATAGCAAGCTAGTTCTCTTCCCATTCTATAGGAATGCCTGTATTCTTGCCTTAGTATTGCTTCATTTCAGTTTTTTCCACATCCCTGCCCTTGGCCTTAGGCCTTGGTTCATCTTGTTTTGTTTTGCTTTTGTTCACTGATTTGTTGCTGTTTAGTTTTCATTTGCTTTGTTCCTTGTTTTTGCCCTGTGTTGTCTTTGCTTGCTGCTTTCTCTTCTTTGCCTTGTGTTGCTGCCTCCCTCTGCAGCTGCTGTTGCTTTTGCTCTGCAGTTGCTGTGGCTGTTGCTTTTATCCTGCAGCTGCTGTGCAGCTCTTGCTCCTGCTGCTGCTACTACCTGCTGTGTAGCTGCAGTACTGCTGCTGCTGGTGCCTGCTGCTGTGTTGTCTCTGCCAAGCTGTTTGCTGCTGCTGCCTTCCAAAGCAAGTTTAGCCAAGCCCAATTCAGTCAACTGTGGGCTTAACCAAAGCCCAGTTGTTTAAAACCAAAGCCCAAATTCATTAAGGCCCAATCCAATTCAGGCTTAATCAAAGCCTAAGTTTAAAACAAAAGCCCATTTACATTTTAAAGACCAACTGAGCCCAAGTTCCTTTTATTGTGAACAAACCCATTAGCACTCAAAGCCCAAATTAAGCCAAAAGGCTTCATAGCCCAATAGCAACTTAGAACCCAATTAGCTAGAACACTCCAAACACACCCGATCTCTGTGGATCGACCCGTACTTGCACGAGCTACAACTGACGACCGTGCACTTGCGGTATTACTGTAGGCCCGTTTTTATTGCGCTTAATTTTATACATATCTCCGGGTCCGCCAAGTTTTTGGCGCCGCTGCCGGGGATAAATTTCTATACCCCTTTCAAGGCCTGCCAAGGACAATCTCACGCTAAGAAGACAACACGAGATTAACAACTCAACGTCACAACAATTACTCTCAACAGAGCAAAATTCAATCATTCAGAACTTATTTTATTTTCAGAATACAACACACCTACAATCTTCGATCACCATTGATCTCACACATTTCTCATCTTCCCTCCTACAGATTGACTCATCCTCTCTTGTGACCGAATTTACTCTGGAACGACCATTGTCTTGGTTTAGGCCGGAGTACTACAGATTGATCTCTCGAATTCAAAGCACTCCCTTCTTGCACTGCATCTGTGTGAGGTTTGACAGTTCGCTCGGTTCAAGGAGTTTCCTCCGCACGGTCGTCTCCTCAATTCCGTAAAATCCAGCAACTCATTTTGCCCCATCTACAGATTGGCGACCACAGTGAGATATTATTCTCTCGGTTGCAATCTCAATTCACAAAGATGGCTGGTCTTAGGTCTGGGTTAATTATAGGTTCCAACACAAACGACGCTATCACTGGAAACAATAACAATGAGGATATCCCGGAAACCATTTCGGCCTCTAACACTAATGGTGGTGATGTTATTCCTCCTCACGCAAACATGGAAGGTCATCCCCTGTTCGGCCGACACCCTGAGAAAGTCAGGGGGAATCCACCACCTACCATGGCTGATCTCATCAAGGTGAAAGAGACTCTTGCAAAGAATCAAACTGACATGGATGCAACACAGAAGGAGCTATTCAATTATCTCAAGACTCTCACTGAAAAAACGTCAGATAAAACTCAGGAGAAAGAAAAGGCTAAAGAGACGCCTGCAGACGCTGATCCAGAGGTCATTCCGATCCATGTGGTAGAGGATGAGGAAATTCCTAAAGCTGCAGAGAATCCACCAGAAAAAGAGTCATCAAATTTCATCACCCGTGAAGACCTCAAACGTCTTTTGGAGGATCGTGGAAAAGACAAAACGCCTTCGGTCCACCGTCACCAACCTCCATACCCTGTTGATACACAAAGGATTCCTCTGCTAAAAGGTTACACCTCTCCAACCTTCACACTTTATGATGGAACCGGCAATGCTCGAGAACATGTTTCTCGATTTCTGGAAGCACTGGGTGAACACGAGCACAACTATGTCGTCCGTCTGAAGGAATTTTCAAAGTCTCTGACAGGCATAGCATACACCTGGTACAACAACATCGCACTAGGAGGTATCAGAAGAGATGATTAATGCTTTCTACAGAAAATACTTCTTCGTGTCAGAGCAAGTCACTCTCTCAGATCTAGGAAGAATGTTTTAAAGGAGCAGTAAACATCCCAATGATTATGTGAAAAGGTTCAGAGTTCAAGTCTTGGACTGTCACGACCCAAACGTCACAGAGCAGCAACTTGTAGAATTTTGCATCAACAGAATGATCCTGGTATACAGAGCCTTGCTGGAAAACCTCCAGTTCCACACTTTCTCAGAACTTCATGAAGCAGCCAAACGATCAGCGACTACTACACCTGCTTCTTTACTGAGCAAAGTCTACAAATATTGAGGAACCTCGTGGAACTTGCGACATCTGACACTCAGCTAACAAACAATACAATCTACAACCTTCCACAAATATTATTGCATAAGGAAGCAAAAAGAAAGCCGATACACAACATCAGAGCGCTTCTCCAACATCCCATCTTGAAATGCACAAAACTCGACCCGGCATCAAAGAACGGGGAAATGATCAGACATACTCAAACTTCTCTCTTCTCATGAAGGAGTGATCGAGTTACTGGAAGCCTGGATTCAAGATGGTGAAATCAAATTGTCGTTCATCAGGAGAGAGACAACTGAAGAAGAAATGGAGAATCCCAGGTACTGTCGCCTTCATAGGTTCATCGATCATCCAACAAGTAACTATAATATTTTGAAGCACATATTCAAAGAGAAGGTTTATCCAACTTCAATTGGGGACCGAAGGAGTACACAATCATCCTCTCCCAGTAAGAACCTTTACACTCTCTGAACAACCAGTCAAAGAAGTAGTTCAATCGTTGCTCGAGCACATCTGAGAAATTGATCTATCTGTCTAAGGCACAAAGGAAAGATATGTTTACAGCACTGAATTACATTGTGTCATATGTATGTCCATCCCGGAAATACTCCTTGAACCTTGATCGACAGACAAGGAGATGCGCGACTGGGGACTACTTACCACAGTCCATCTCAGAGGAGAGGAAATGAATTCGGAAGAATGTTGATCGATGCTGACCCCGCCA
This sequence comes from Papaver somniferum, assembly GCF_003573695.1. Classification (NCBI taxonomy): domain Eukaryota; kingdom Viridiplantae; phylum Streptophyta; class Magnoliopsida; order Ranunculales; family Papaveraceae; genus Papaver; species Papaver somniferum. The sequence goes on from NC_039361.1 coordinate 58,699,714, forward strand.
TCAACATCATTCCACTGAAAACCCTCAGAGACGCAGGCTTCACTTGACAAGAAGCTACTCGTGATCCCTTCTCAAGCAGAGACCTTGAAGGAACGTTCGGAAATACTTATGGCTACATCACTCTCAAAGTGAACATAAGTTCAACCTGGGCATAAACCAAGTTTCACATAACCAGGAAGATCCAGGATACAACATATTCTTCAGACGACCATGGATCCACGCTAAAATGATGGGCACTGACAAAGTGAATTTGGTTGCACATCTCTCCAACGAAGAAAGTTCTGATCCGGAAGATTTGACGGACATTCCATCATCAGAGCACTTGGAGGAATTTCTAACTTTGACAAGGTTGAAGCAAGAACCTGCAAAAAGATGCGTAGACATTCATTAAGAGGTTCCGCACTCAGGAAAGTCTCATTCCTTCCATGTCCATGTCATTTATTTCCTCACATGCTATCCTAGCATGGGGACTCAATTCTGCTAGCAACGCTGCAAGACGTTATGAATGGATAGCTCCACCACCTCTCCGAATCGAGCATCTCACCGAATCATTCATTACTGAGAATATATCCAATCATGGAAAAGAACACTTTGGGCGTTTCTTCGTAGCCTTGAAGGAGTGTCCATGTGTTCCACAAAATCATAAAGCTCCGATGTCTGCACAAGTGTGGAATCCTACCGCAAAAGGAATGCTGAATAAACAGAAGATACTCGAGGCCAAGACGATCAGGTGAAAGACATTCGACTCTTAAGGGATGTGACGCTTCAACGCACAAGTATCTAAGAAGCCTTCAAATTGTACTCCCAATCAAAGAGTACACCTTCAATAATAAGCGCCTCTAGCTTCAGCACAAATATATCGACGATGACACACTGTTTGAACACCGACACAATCAAAATGCTACAATCGATAAGTCTCCACTATCTCATGATAATACTTCTGGAGCAGATGAAGCGTCATTCATTGATGGCACAAACTCCTTCAAAAAACTGGGGACTTGATCTTATTGAATGAAGTCCGCTGCTGCTCTTCCGCAACAACGTAAATTCCCTGACAAAGCCACTTCGCGGCACACTGGATGGAGGAGCAAGACTATGTCGATAATCATGGTTCTAGATTTCTCGGTCTCCGGAGAAACTCCGGTCTCTGGAGAAACTACGACCATAGTATCTACATCAACAAGGATATCTGGAGGAACTCCATCCATGGTCTCAACATCGACAAGAATTTCTGGAGGAGACTCAATCGTGATCTCAGCATCAACAACGGTCTAAGGAGCAACATCCTCATGACATGACTTTATTCTCTAAAGTGTTACACATGAAGCGGAGTTCTCTAAGAACCAATGATTCATATCAAGATGTGTAGACCTGATAAAATGCTCACATGAAAGTCTTCTCAAAGTTTGCACGACTGGTGGGCACAAGCCAAAGTCTTCTACAAGATGTTCTCATCACCTCTACAAATGAGATACAACACATTTCAGGACAAGGGTTTACAAAAACGTACCAATGGGTGAGGAATGGGACAATTATTCCTCAACGAAAGATGTTCTTCTATGTCTCTTCTACAACATACCAAAAGGGCACATCAATCGGTCATACGAGCTGAAAGATATGGCCTTTATCGTCAGGTCTATGAAATCTAAAAAATTTATAAGGGATTACAAATTACAAATGTGCACGCTTCTTTGGATGACCTCTACAACTCCAAATTGAGTGATTCTTTTATCATGTAATAACTCATTCTGTTAGCTTCAAAATTTGGGGTTAAGCAACGAATTCCGACGTCGTATGAGGTTCCTACAGCTTCCAGAGCATACAACATGCAAGCAGAAATTCGTGGACGGGATTCATAACCTCTACAATCGATCGATGTCCACCAGGTCTTTTTGCTGAGTCCTTCATCAAGTCCAAGACTCGTGGCACCGGGCTCTCCAGTTCTAATCATTCATCTTAAAATGAACTACTACCGGGACATGCAACCATGGTCATTACATCATTCCCCTCTTGAGTGCAACCTCAGTTATGGTCCCGTGATCAGGGTTTTAGAAGTGACGTTTCTACGATTGACAGAAACAAGCAGGCCGCAAGCACCATGCTCATGTATCAATCAAGGGGTCCTGATATCAAATGAATCAATGGCATTGAAATCCTTCACCAAACGTTCGAGACACAAGCGAATGGTCCAAAGACATAACAAGAGTGTTTTACAACAAGCTCGTCTGAGGTGATTTTATACTGTCCTGCACAAGGAAGCGATCTGGGAGAGATTGGTGAAGAATCTACGTATGTGCCATATACAATTCTCTTTGTATGGATGTTCCCTAAAACATATCCAAAATTAACAGAAATTGGAGAATCGAGCAAATATATGTGGCCAAAACATTGGACTACATGCCAGCTGAAAATATCTGGAAGTCTCCCGGAAGTTTACTGTTTCGCGTATTTCGGCCCCTAAACATGCTCGAAACTCAAAAGTTTCTTTACTAAAGCTTGGAAATTTCCTGGGCATGAAAAAACATAGGTAGATCGCAAAAATCCGACATCGTACGAAGATTCTACAGCGTTTTTACTGAAATACTGAAGTCTGAATTTTTTGGTGACGTATTTCGGCAAAATTTTCATTCATTTCATATGGATCCTCGTTCACTAATTCACAAATCAGCAATTTCATACTTCTATGAATAAAATATACAATGGGTACTTACTGGAGTGGTCCCTAAAGTGCTCAAAGGATCGGAATTGCCAACATCACCATTGGAAACATTACTTCTTTCACTTGGTCTCGAAATCCGGGGTTTTCTTCTTCACTATCCTCCGAAGACGATTGGGCATCATCAGTACTCTCTCGTTTGATCGAAATCTCCCCCTTGTTCCATAGAAATCTCTCTCTGAATACATCAACAACAATTAGTGATATTTCATTCAAGGAATGCTATGAATGATTATACGAAGAAGTACTTACGTCGACTTCTTCCTCAATACTTGATTCAAAAACCGTTTGAGAATTGAAGACTGTCAAGGCTTGACGGAGAAAAATTCTGAAAAAGAAATAACAAACCTTGGTCTCGTGATCCTAATTGCACGGAAAAGAAAAAGTCATGATGTAAGGAGCGCTAACAACTCACCAAAGAGACATGGGACTTTACAGGGCTCAAACCTGGAAGATGTTTTTCGGGTTTATATTGGACCAACAAGAATTCGTCATTCACATTATTCACCACTTCTTCCTCTTCATCAACTAAAGGAGTCTCATAACCACTGGTTTTTCAAAATTGGACAGACGTCCATTCTACAATTGTGAAAACTCACATACAAACATTATTTCACCATGTATAATTGTATACTTTCAACAGTTGTTCAATATCAAAACATGGTTTTACAAAATATATAAATATTTAACGTGAAACTCACGTAAATTTGAAAAATATATCTATATATTTTTGCTCCCTCACACGAGCATCTGTCTTTGAAGCGAGAGTATAGTTTCAAAGATTTCCGAAAGGTCGAAGATAAAAAATTTCATGAAATCTCATAAACAAAATTTTATTACTAACAGACGCACGTCTATTCAAAAAAAAAAACTTTTCTCTCATACGAGCATCAACATTTGAAACGAGAGTTTATTCCACTTTGTGAAATCTCACATATTTAAAATATAAAATTTCGGTTTCTGTGAAAGCTCATGGACAAAATTTTATATCATTAGACTCAGGTCTATTTTGTTTGTTCTTTAAACTAACGAACGAACGAGCGTCTATTCCTAAAACAAGGATTTCTTTTCATGGGCCTGGACTCGTGAATCCTAAATCGACCAAGGTTCCGTCATCGAATCAGCGGTTCTACACCAATTTATGCTCATTAGACAATGCTCTATCACGCCACTTGGATCTTCGTTCAAGTCGTGGTTCACAAATCTGGTAACATCTTATCTTACGACTAAGTTCAATTACTTATTTCGTTCATAACTGGAAAATCACCATTCAGTGCATACTGAGGAACATGATTGTCCTTCACTAAGCAGGGGATTTAATGTAGATGGTGAATTTTCGATAAAGGCTAAAATGGTTGTACATGCTCCTGATCCAGCAATCAGATGAGTATTGAGGCTCATGTCTCTCATTGAAGCATGAAAGCTCATGCCACAAGAATCTATGTCTGAGTATATTGTCTCTCAGAGCATACGTGAATATACAGTCTCTTAACTGAGGCAACGACATATCTCATGAATACTGAGAAATTTCAGTAATTACTTTTATATATAATCAAACGATTGGACGGCTCCTAGATAGCTTGCCTGCTAGTATAGAGCAATAACGTCTTGAGGATGTAACAATGTTTTCCCTGACTATGTAAACGACATGTGTATAGAATCATTACGATTGGATGGCTCCTAGACAGCTTGCCTACTAGTATAGAGCAATAACGTCTTCAACAACGTGTTTTCCCTGACTATACTATACATAGTAAATATGACGCTTCAACAAGCTCATATCTCTCAATCCTCAGATAATTAATGCTCATAGACAGCATGCCTGCTAGTATAGAGCCATCAAATAATTATTTCTAATCATTAAATGAATATTCAGCAATATTCTACGATTCTTCATAATATTTCGTCACTTCAATTCGTGGTTCTTCCCAGCAGAATTCCACGGGTTAGTGATAAATATTCAAAGTACGGGCATCTGAGCTACCTTCGAGTAAGCCCCGACCAAAAGGATGCAAGTGTACTCAAAAATAATGCACTAACGAGCACCTGAACACACGAACGAGCATCTCAAAATACGACAAGACGATGTACCTATGCAAAATAAGGAAAAAAAATAATAAAATATTAACCAAGACGCTGGGGGCCGGCCGGCCATGCCGTGTCCAGTCCCACGCCCAATTTTATATTTTATCATATTTTTATTATTTTCCTTGATCTCATGAAAATTCCTTCATTTGAGCAAAATTCCTCCGTTTCAAGAAAACTCCTCAGTCTCATGGTGTTTCCTTCACATCAAGGAAATAATAAAATAATTAGAAAAGGTGTGCGGGACAAAGCCTACTAGCCGGACGGTCATGCCCTAGTTGTAGCCGGTCCCACACCTTGCATTCCTTATTATTCTTATTTCCTTGATCCCATGAAATTCCTTGATCTCATGGTATTTCCTTAATTTCATGATATTTCCTTCAAGTCATGAAAAATAATAAAAATTAGGGAAACTCGTGGGACCGAGCCTTAGCCGGTCCCACATGCCCCTTATTTTATTATTATTATTTTTTATGTTTCCTTGATCCCATGAAATTCCTTGATTTCATGATATTTCCTTCAAAGAAATTCCTTAATAGCTAAAGGAGAATCCCAGGATCGAAATAAATTGAGAATCTTTTAATTAAGGTTTCTTAGTTTTTATATGCTATTTAATCTCCAGAAATTAAATGCATATATTTAGAAAATAATAATTAGAAATGTGCATTTACTAATTATAGATTTTTCTATTGGGATTTCGATCAATATTTGGACAGTGCATTTCCATGAATTATGAAAACCGATTTTGTGTTTATTGCATATCTTTGAGAATATTCGGTTTTGGAAATTCCTTGGTGTCCAAAATTCCTTGTCTATAAATATTGAAGTTTGCATTTCTAGCAAACTAATCCTCAGAGCCAGCAAAACTACTTAGTTGTGTTGTTACTGGTGGAGATGCCTATTCGGAGAGGAAAGTAACATAATTAGGCGAAATCTCTTACGTCTTCTCAGTTTAAAGACTTCTTTGGGATTGAGAAGCTCTATTAGTACCGTTGGTGGGAAACTAGATAATTGCAGTTTATTATTAGTTTTCGATTGATTTGATTAACTAACGGTTGTTGAACTTTGATTGCACCTAGTTTGTTTATGCTTGAGAGTCTTCTCTTCTGATATAAGATTCACTCAAACTAGATCGAAGTTTCGACGGGGATCTTTAGATTGTTTGTAGTTCTAAAGACGTCTTGTGATAATCCAACGTTAACAGACTCCGTTCTGTGTGTGATTGATCAGAAGAGATTCAAATTTATTGTGTACATGTGTTGATTGAAGATTAAAGAAGATTTGAAGACAAGAAGACTTTTTGGGTTCATAATCTTTGGTGTACATAATACTTCTTTCGGCTGGAAAGGGATCCAACTATAATCGGTTTATCTTTGTGATAGATTGGATTGATTAGTTGAGTAGATAGGCATCAATACACTTCTTTGTGATTAATAGTATTGATTGCATAGTCTAACAATTATTTCGGTAGTTGTTGAGAGATTGATCTAAGAACCCGTCAAAGGAGTTTATTGGTTAAACGGAAGAGCCTTTGTCAAATTCATATCATGTTGTTTGAAAAGAATTGTTACCGAACAAATTTGTTGTTCATTTACTGTTTGGAATATGAACCAAAGGAATTGTTCCAAGTGCATGACTTATTAACAAGTTGGAGGCGTATGGATACTGAGGAAACTAGGTGAACTATAGGTTTAGTTGCTTGGTCTCAACTATACAAAGTTGGTTTGATTTTCTATAGCGGCTTAATTCTGGGAGTATTCAATTCTGGACTAGGTCCCTGGTTTTTTCTTCATTTGTGGTTTCCTCGTTAACAAAATCTTGTCGTGTCATTTACTTTTATTTTCCGCAATTATAATCGTTGTTATTATAATTTAAAGTAAATTACACAAACGTTAATTCCTATTTTACTTGATAGACAATCCCTAGAGTTTGGTTAAGTCTGAACCTATTATTAAGTAAACATACTTCGTTGTTGTATTGTCTCGATCTTGTATCCATAGTCAATCACACAAGTGATTTTGTTGTCGTATTGTCTCAATCTTGTATTCATAGACGATCACACGAAGTGTGAACCGATTTGTTGTATTGTCTCGACTCAGTCCATAGACAATCACTTTCGGAAAAGGACTTATAGGTGAAAAAGTTTTAGATTGAGGTATATTTGGGTACCCTCGTCTTCTCACACTTGATATAGGGTTAGTCCCAAGCGGTCTAACTCGTGAATTAAATATCAAAGGCAAGTGGATAAAACCAATACACTTTGTGTGATTGTCTACGGATATGGAATCGAGACAATACAACAAAAAAGTGATCACTTGATAAAAGGTATGGTAATAACTGAAACCAATGGGATCAATATAAAGTGCCCTGTTAATGTACAGAGTGCAATTTACTTCAATTATAATAAAAAAATATAATGCGGAATTTAAAATTAAATGTCACGGAAAGATTTTGTTAACGAGGAAACCGCAAATGCAAAAAAAACCCGAGACATTGTCCAGAGTTGAGTACTCTCAGGATTAAGCCACTATACAAAATCTAAACCAACTTCGTATAGTTGAGACCAAGCAACTAAACTTATAGTTCACTTAGTTCCGTCTGTATCCCTGTGCCTCCAACTTTTTAATAAGTCACACACTTGGAACAATTCCTTTGGTTCATATTCCAAACAGTAAAGGAACAACAAATCTGTTCGGTAACAATTATTTTCAATCAAGTGATATGAGTTCGACAAAAGGCTCTTTCGTTTATCCCAATAAACTCCTTTGTCAGGTCCTTAGATCTATCTTATCAATAACTACCAAAGTAATTGTTAAGATTTTGCAATCAATACTTTGAATCACGAAGAATTTTATTGATTCCGATCTACTCAACTAATCAATCAAATCTATCACAAAGATAAACCGATTATAGTTAGATCATTTTCCATCGGAAACAAGTATTGTGCGCACCAAAGATTATGAACCCAAATATCTTCTTTGTCTTCAAATCTTCTTTGATCTTCAATAAACACATGCACACAATCAACTTGAATCTCTTGTGATCAATCACACACAGAACGAAGTCTATTAACAATGGATTATCACAAGACGTCTTTAGATCTACAAATAATCTAAAGATCCTCGCCGAAACTTCGATCTAGTTTGAGTGAATCCTATATCAGAAGAGAAGATTCTCAAGCATAAACAAACTAGGTGCAATCAAAGTTCAACAACCGTTAGTCAATCAAATCAATCGAAAACTAATAATAAACTACAATTATCTAGTTTCCCACCAACGGTACTAATAGAGCTTCTAAATCCCAAAGAAGTTTTTAAACTGAGCGGTCGTAAGAGATTTCTCCTAATTAGGTTACTTTCTCTCTGAATAGGTGGCTCCACCAGTAACAACACAATTAGGTAGTTTTGCTGGCTCTGAGGATTAGTTTTCTTGAAATGCAAACTTCAATATTTATAGACCAAGGAAGTTTCGACACCAAGGAATTTCCAAAACCGAAAATATTCTCAAGATATGCAATATATTTCCAAATTCGGTTTCCATAATTCCTGGAAATGCTTTTTCCAAATATTGACCGAAATCTCAGTAGAAAATCTCCAACTAGTAAATGCACATTACCCATTTTTATTTTCTAAAGATATGCATTTTAACTGCTGGAAATTAAAAGCATATAAAACTTAAAACCTTAATTAAAAGATTCTCAAATTATTTCGATCCGAGATTCTCCTTTAGTTATTAAGGAATATCTTTGAACAATAAAAGATAAGTGTTACTGCACATGTTCAAAGTATGTCGACATCTTTACTTAGTAAATCCTTTTTCATATTTACTATCTTGGAACCGATTTGCCACACTTCCAAAACGAGTCTAGAATTGGTTCATCTGACTTCCAAGAACTATGTGATTGATTATCCTATCAAATCACCAAAGATGGGTTTCACGGTTCTACCAAAGCAAGTTTCGGTTCTACCTCCATGTGGGTACTAGAATTAGTCACGCTAGTTACCAAAAACCTGGTTGCCTAGATACTAGGATTGGTTTACACATATATATGGTATCTAACTTGTATTTGGTGCACATGTCCATAGGATCGGTTCCCAATAACTAAAAACGTGTTGCACATGTTCATAGGATCGGTTCCCAATAACTAGAAACTTGTTGCACCTCTTACAAGGATCGATTCCCATTTTGTGATCGGTTGCACCTCTTACTAGGATCGGTTCCCCAATGTCTAGAGTTGGTCATACCAGTTAGAATAAATCGATCTTACAATCTCAGGTGATTAATTAAGATCCGTTTTACCACTAAAAGTCATACCAATGCAAAAGTCAGGCCTTGTGAATAGTTTTACCAAGAACATAAGCAAGTCATGAGAGGTTATACTAAACACACATATTGGTAATTTAAAAGGTTTGTAATGAATAAAAAATACCAATAAGCCTAGCGATTTCCATTTCGATTCACAAAACAAGTTTATGAATGTACTTCCTTTAAAAGAATGTAAAACATTGTTTCCTAGGACGAAATATTCACCTCATACCCATACATAATCACAATAGCATTCAAACGATTATGTCGATGTCTTATATATGAAGTTCAAAAGATCAGCGTTATACTTCGTATTATATTCCTTAATACTACGTCTAACTAGAGTATAATCATTCACAGCTTCGCAGTTATGTTTTCAATATGCACGACTTGAAAGATATGTTAGGGAATGAAATAGTTCAAGTAAAATATTACTAACCTCAAGTGGAATGATGATGTCCTCGTTGGAGCTCCTTAGTTTTTCACATTCTTCAAGTCTTCACGTAATACTTGTAATGACTCATATCCTAATACTTTCAAGCTAACCTATACGAAGTTGACTCTAGTAAATAATCAAGCGACTCTTTAAATGAGTTTTTGTTCACTAAAATATGACAACCAAACTTAACATACCAACGCTTGGTGGGTTCAACCGAGATATTCTTTAACACTTATGATAGTGTTTGACCTTTTGAGTACTTACACTATAAGTGGAATAAGTTTACTTGATGTCTGACAAGAGATAGTTTCCATCATTGTGGGTAGTTCATACTATCTAAACCATAGATGAAGAACTAGGGTCGGCTTGATCCCTTCTAGCAACGGAGAGGGTACTTAGGAAGCCGCCAGGAGGTTCACCGCAACTCTACTCGGTTGTTCATATCATCTAAATTTTTTGGTTGTTGTTTTGGCAGTTCATACTATTAGAGCACTGCTCGGTCGAACTCGCAAGCGTTGCTATCTCAAGCTTGTTTGTCAAGTTTAGTTGCCAAAACTATAAGTCTTGATTTCTAGTCTACTTAAAGGTAAGTCTTGGACTAGGATAAAAAGTGTAGTTGATATCTAGCTCCACGACGTTCATCATGCAAAGACGAAGAACTACTCAAGGAACTGGTGGATCTTCATCGACTAAAAGGTATGTGGAGACTTGAACTTATCTATAATTCAAAAGTCTATCTACTCTATCTCCTATCTTGAGACAAAAGTAGTATTGCTATATAGACTTCTATTATACACATTTGCTATTTCGAGCCGAGTTTGTCTCGCTTATCTATTTCTCTAAATATGTGTTGGTAACCTTTCTCTTTGGCCAAGTTCATCTTTACAAGTGACGAAAGTCATGTTGATTATTTTAATATCTTGAAACTCTCTTTGATGAAAAATAGAGTGTGAATAACCTCTATATAACATCCTATAAGAATGTTTCAATGATTGAAATAAAGATTTAGAACATGTAACCATCTTTGGATATAAGCATATAGTGTGTTCGCACATCAGTGTATGAGTCCAAAACCGAGAACCAAATGTATGCATACTTGTAAGGGTACTAAATAGTTGATGGAGACGGGTAAGTATGCGTACCCGTACGCATACTGGCGGAAGTTCACGACCGTGAATTTCTGCTGAGTTTGGAAATCAAAACCAACTCAATACGTACATGTACGCATACTGGTGGAAAGTTCATGTCCGTGAATTTCTGCTGAGTTTGAAAACCGAAATAAACTCAAATCCGGTTACTTAAGTACGCATACCTGTCCGCATACTTAAGTGTGTTACTTTCTAAAATTGGTTTGTTCATGAACTAAAACATTTATATAATAAGGAGTGCAATTTTCAAACAGTGTCTATAATGTTCATGAATCGATTCGAGTGAATCAAAACCGATTTTGCTTCGATTGTGTCTTGTATACTTCTATAAGATCTAAGCAATTGAACAACTCTCGAACTAGTTCATTTGATTCATTTGGAATAGTTATGGTAAAGATGAATAAGGTTGATATGAAAGTGCTCATATGGATAACCATTGGTTAACTAATGTTGAACCAACTAGGTGTACACGTTTAGGTACGGTTACACAAACCTAAATGAACGTGCATTTTATTTGTGTATAACAAGCTAAGTTTCGATCTAACAGTTGAAAGATATTAGCTTGAATCTAATCAGGTTTTCATCTAACGATGAATATTGAATGCTTTGTTACCAAGGTAACATTGATTGCAAACCCTGATTTGAAGACTATATAAAGGAGAACTCTAGCAACTGGGAAACCTAATTCCCACACTTCCTGTGTGATACTAGTTGTATAAGTTAGAGTCGATTCTCTTTTAACCTTAGGTTTATACCGAGACCCTGTAGGTTAACGGCTTGGAGATTTCATTGGGATTGTGAAGCCAGACCCAACTATTTTCTCTGTAGTTGCATGATCTGATTTCGATGTTTCTATCGTATTGAGTACAATTCTAAAATTGGCTCAAAATTAATTTCTCCGATAGGCAAGATAGAAAAGTAGTCACAAACATCTTCGTCCCATCGTTTGTGATTCCACAATATCTTGTTTCGCTAGTCGATTAAGATTATTGTGAGGTGATTGAGATTTCTAGGATGTTCTTCGGGAATCTAAGTCTGGTATATCAATAGGTTCATGTTAACCTTGATTTATCAAAAGACGGAACAAAACTCGTAGGTATTTCTGTGGGAGACAGATTTATCTATTCCTGTAGACTTTTCTGTGTGATACAGATTTGTTTATTAAAGTCTTCGACTTTGGGTCGTAGCAACTCTTTGCTGTGGGTGAGATAGGCTAAGGGAATCAAGTGCGCAGTATCCTGCTGGGATCAGAGACGTAAGGACTGGAGATGTACCTTGGATCAGTGTAAGATTGATTGGGGTTCAACTAAAATCCATATCGAAGTTAGTTTGTAGTAGGATGGTGTCTGTAGCGGCTTAATACAGTGTGTGTTCAATCTGGACTAGGTCCCGGGGTTTTTCGGCATTTGCGGTTTCCTCGTTAACAAAACTTCTGGTGTCTGTGTTATTTCTTTTCCGCATTATATTTTGTTATATAATTGAAATATCACAGGTTGTGCGTTGAATCGGTCAATTGGTAAATCCAACCTTTGGTTGTTGATTGAAATTGATTGATCCTTGAACATTGGTCCTTGGTACCGTTCAAATTAATTTCTCTTGTATTCAATTAGACTCGCAGATTGCTATTTGCTTGAGTAAGTATTGAATTGATAAATTGAGATAGAACTCCTTGATATACTTTTCTTAAGATTGAGTCTGACTGTCTAGTTGATTCTCTTGAAAGTATATTAGAGTTAGTCCATACAGATTGCTAAGCGAAATATTGGCACTTTTTCAGTTTGCTTGTTTCCAAATCTATCTTAAATTAAACCTAAAGAAACCTATGCTTTGAATGTTTATATAAGGGGAACCTCAAAAAACTGGGATCTTTGAATCCCGACACAACTTTTCTTTGTGTGTCCTAGTTGTAAAACTAGAGTCGTCCTCTTCCTAAAACCCTTCTAGGATTTAGCGACTACAAAGACTTTATAGGGATTCGTGAAGCCATGTCCATCTATTGTTTATTTGATAGCTCGATTATCCTAATCTTGTTCGATTGTTGAGATGCTCACTTGAAAAAGATATATAGAAATCATCAAATTTCTCTTCGTCTTAGACTTTGTTAATTCCACAAAGTTCAATATTTGTGAGGTGAACAATATTCTAGGCTGCACTTTGGGTTGCATAATTCCGGAATTTGAGGTTACCTAGACTTTGTCTATTGCTATCGATTTATATTACCTTGATCTACGATCACAAAGGAGATCACACATATAGGCTTATCTGTGGGAGGTAGATTGGTTTAAAGTCGTCAATTGAGTTGAAGCAACTCTTAGTTGGTGTGACGTCATCTAAGGGAATCAATTGCGCGGAGTCCTGCTGGGATTCAAGAGGTGTGAGGAGCGCGACTGTAACTAAATTGTTGTGAGTGTTTAATTAGGTCTCAACTATATTCCAGTATGAAGTTAATTGGTAGTAGGCTAGTGTCAATGGGGTTTATATAGTTTGGTGTTCAATCTAGACTAGGTCATGGGGTTTTTCTTCATTTTCGGTTTCTCGTTAACAAAACTTTTGGTGTTTGTGTTATTTGTTTTTCCGCATTATATTGTTTATATTTATGATTGAAATATCATAGGTTGTGCGTTAATCAATCAAAGTAGATACATCCAATCCTTGTTTGTTGGATACGACTTGATTGATGCTTGGAAATTGATCTTTGGAATCACCAAGTACTCTCACCCACAAATCAAATTCACGAACTTGCCTCTGTAAACTTTATGATTGTGAGAGAAAGAGATATGACTCTGAATATTCTTCCTTGATTGAGATTCATTAATTTGAACTCTCTGAATTATATTTGAGTCTGTCCATACATGTTGCCTAAGAAAAAGTTGGTGGTGTATTTTGGTACCCCTGCAGTTTTAGTATCAAGTTGAGAAGATCTTCATTAATTTTTGGGTCAGATGTGCTCATTATGTTCTTCAAGTGTGATGTGAGAAGCTCCTCAAGATTTTTCATGCCAGTGCACCAACTACCATTGGGTTTGAGTAGAGATTTAGTTCTATTCCTCGATTTTCTTTTTTTTCGTCTGTTGATGAAAATATTTGGTATTATGACTTCACGGAACATATCATCTCTTACTTGTAAAACTATTTTTTCACGTGTACGTCATTCACTAATTTCATATGCTATTTGTTATACTTGAGAAGTGTTGTCTTCGCTGGTGTTAGACTTCTACAATAATATTAGTTTCTCTTGTATACATTTAATATTATCAAGTATGTTTCCAAAAGTTTCCCTATTCCATTTGACGTATCTCTTCTAGTAGTAGCAAGTTTCTTGCTTAGCCTAAAGGCAGCATATCCATAAATATTCTGTGACCAAGAAGAACTAATCTGATCCTTACATGATGGTTCTCTTAACTAGCACTCAAAGAACTTCCAATTCTTAGTGATGCGTGTCGTAACCACAACAAATTAATTAATATTTTTCTCACTAATTAACAAGTAATATAGCGATAGTAAGGATCAATCTCACGAGGAGCAAGAGGTTTTAGTTGTCTTATAATGTCACAAAAAGGGGGGGTTTTAGATTTTATAAAGTAAAAGAAATAAACAAAGTAATTAAAAAGATAAAGTTGAAATCAATAAGAGATATTAGATCAAGGAATCCTTCTTCGTTGTAAAACAATGATTCATGTTATTGATGTGATTTGTAGATAGTGGTCAAAATGGTTCGATTCTCAGACTTGTGAAGGATATTAATTAGACTTAAATTCTAATGCTAAAATAGAAAACTCACTAAAAATTATAGCAAACTCAATCAAAGATGATATCAATACTAAAAGAAACACTGAGGCTAAGATTCCACTATTTTCCAAATTCAAAGTGATTAAATCAATACTTATATTTGTGCAATTTTCTTGTTTAATTTGATTCTAAAATATTGCAACAAGTAGATTTTCAAAATTAATAATTGTAAATACCAAGTATGAAGCATCAAAAGTCTTAAAACTAAGCATACTCCATCAAAATAGATCACAATCACTCAAATAAAAATCATATTCAATAATAGTTCAAGGAAAATAATCATACAATTATTGCAAATAAAAAGATAAAATAGAATATACCACTTTTTGTTGGAAAAATAGCTTCATCTATCGCCTCAGCAATGGGGTTTAGCTCCTCATATTAATCATGATCTCAAAATATGTGTTTGTTGCTCAAAAGATGATTAAAATAGTGAAAAGTAATAACACATACTGTTTGCAACAGTGTATTGGTGTTGCAAAACAGCTGCTACAATGAAACTGTTACAGAAAAACTGTTGCTTTGTCGCTGATTTTAAGACCCTAGAATAAGACTGCCCTGAACAACTTAATGTTCTTCAGCTGTTAAACAACGACACTTTTCTGCGACTGTCTACCGAGCGTCAATGTTCTCCTTCTTCAACAGCAGCAGCAGCAGAAACAGAGTTTGGTAAAGCTCTGATTTCTTCTTCTCTGGCTCTCCTTAGGTTCCCAAACTCTCGACACCTCTTCTATATGACCCAAGACATCTATTTATATCAAAAATACCGATTAAATCTCTCTCAAATCTTCCAAAATCATTTTCCTTCTCTTCACGGCCAAGTTGCGACAATTTCTTGTTTTAGGATTTCTACGCGTTTCTGAGCTTTCCTTTTTATTCTAAACTCTTTCTTAGATAGATACAAATCTTTGGGAAGGTTTACAACGCTTTAATCTCTCTAAAATTCCTTAAAACAGGTCACACACGTGACTTTCCATATTTTCTTGTTGTGAGAAAAATCCGTCGATTGAGCCCATTCTAATCGATTTAAACACCCATATCAGATTCCTAGACCCATAAGGAGTCTATCCTATGAAAATCAGAGGTTTAATCGACCTCAAACTCCTTCAAATCACGATTGCCAAAACTGCTCTTTAACTGCACTTTTTTCCCGCCAAAAACCTGATTTTTGAATGTTGAAGATGGTTGCCCCTTATCCAGAGTAGGGGTGCGATTAACAACTGCCTGGAAATGGGATGCCCCTTAGTAATTAGGTTACCCCTTATCCAAAGTGAGAGTCCGAATAGCAAATGTCCTCCGGGTGCTTTCCGACAACTTTTCGAGCCAATTTTTTCCAAAAATGTTTATTGGCCAAAAATAAATAAAACACCATAATAAGTACAAAAATGAGCCCTAACAACATATAGAATCGAGACAAATCGGACACAAAAAGCCCGAAAGGCATGCGTCTATACGCAAAGGTACCAAAGGGACAGGTAAAAGTGGTTTTCTCTTGGTCTTCTGGGGCAATAACGATCTGATTATAACCGGAGTAGCCATCTAAGAAGCAATAGTGACTATGTCCATCTAATCGCTCTAGCATTTGGTCGATAAAAGGAAGGGGAAAGTGATCCTTCCTTGTGACCTTGTTAAATTTCCTATAGTCAATACACACACGCCATTCCGTGGTCACTCGGGTTTGGATTAATTCATTATTATCATTCTGGACTACAGTGATACCTGATTTCTTGGGGACAACCTGAACAGGGCTGACCCACTTACTGTCTGAAATTGGGTAAATAATACCCGCATCTAACAACTTAAATACCTCTTTTCGAACTACCTCTTTAATGTTAGGGTTCAGTCGACGTTGCATCTCCCTAGAAGGTTTGGAGTCTTCCTCTAAATGAATCTGATGCATACACACAGTAGGACTTATACCCTTAATGTCTGCTATAGTCCACCCTAAAGCTTCTTTATTGTCTTGAAGTACATTTACTAGCCTACTTTCCTGATCACTATCCAAATTGGAAGCTACAATCACAGGTAAAGTCTAAGATGGGCCTAAAAACACATACTTTAGAGTATCGGGTAGCGGTTTAAGGTCCAACTTTGGGGGTTCTTCTAAAGAAGGAATTAGGGTAGTCTCAGAAACTGGTAATGGTTCGAACCTAGCTTTCCATCTATCAGTGTCTAACACAGGGGTAGAATCTAATAGAGCATTCACCTGTTCAATAGTGCTATCGTCGTCAAAATCTAAACCAAAATGGGATAGACAACTTTCTAATGGGTCTTCAGACAAGATGTTTGGTAATGACTCCTGAACTAAGGCTTCTATCATGTTCACCTCCTCAACACATGTGTCATCTAGCTCATGAGGTTGCTTACTGACATTAAAAATGTTCATCTCCATAGTCATATTTCCAAAAGATAAACTCATCACACCATTTCGACAGTTAATGATCGCATTAGACGTAGCTAAAAATGGGCGACCTAAAATCACAGGTATCTGGTTTTCTGGGTCAGGGACAGGTTAGGTGTCTAGGACCACGAAATCCACTGGATAAATAAACTTGTCGACCTCAATAAGAACATCCTCGATAACACCTCGAGGGATTTTAACAGACCTATCAGCTAACTGCAGTGTCATCTGATTAGGTTTCATTTCACCAAGTCCTAGCTGTAAGTATACATGGAATGGCAGTAAGTTCACACTGGCTCCTAAGTCAAGTAAAGCTTTTTCTACCCGAAAGTTACCTATTGTACAAGCAATGGTAGGAGAACCTGGGTCTTTGTACTTTGGAGTTGTGGTGTTCTGAATGATTGAACTTACGTGACTAGCTAAAAAGGCTTTCTTATGGACCTAAGTTTTCGCTTTCGCGTACACATATCCTTAAGGAACTTGGCATAAGCAGGAATTTTCCTAATTTCATCTACTAAGGGAAGGTTTATGGTAACTTGCTTAAAAACCTCCACTATGTCATTAAAGTTCGATTCCTTCTTTGTTGGTACTAATAGCTGAGGAAATGGGGCTCTAGGCCTAAAATCAGACCTTTTAGGAACCGAATTCACATCATCAGAAACTTTATCAGTCTCTTCGGCTACTGGTCCTGAGAGGTGAGATCTTGAGGGGTGAACTACAGTATGTTCACTATCGGGCATGGTTACCTTATTGTCTACAACTATACCACTTCTAAGGGTTCTAACAACATTCAATTGATTTGATGGTTTTGCACCTAATTCATGAACTCCTCTAGGGTTGGGTTGTGTTTGACTAGGAAACTTACCTTTTTATCTCAAAGAATCACTTATCAGATCAACCTGGGTTTTTAACTCGGAAATAGCCTGACTATTTTCTTGTCCTATCCTGTTACTAGCTTGTAGACTTTGTTCTATGGATAACTGGAATTTCGCAGTTTGCTGAGTTAACAAGGCGAGAGATTCCTCTAAAATTAGGATTTTCTTATCTGACTGATTCTGAAACTGAGCTAGTCCTGAGGGATTGTTAGTATAGCCAAAACCTGGGGGAGCATTAAAATTACTAAACTGACCTTGACTTTGGCCCTTAGACCACGAAAGGTTCGGATGGTTTCTCCAACCAGGATTATAGGTTTCTGAATATGGGTCAATCTTTTGACGGTTATCAAATATAGTGTTATTATAAAGAGCATTGGCCTGCTCTTCAATATTATGGCCTTCCCAAAAAGGCTCCACTCTACCACTAGTCTGGCCCATTTCTAAGGTTTCTAACATTTTTGCTATAGCAGCAATTTTGGCATCTGATTCGTAGCCTCCTTCTACCCTATTAACGTTTCCTCTACTTAAAATAATTGTTTTCTGGGGTGCCCTGCTATTTTCCCACTGATGGGTTTTTTCGTCGATTTCATTAAAAAATTCCATTGGCGCATCAACAGTTTGGTTTTCAAATCCACCAGTGCATAGAGACTCAACCATGGTCATTGTGGAATAATCTAAACCCTCATAAAGGATCTGAACTAGCCTAACCTTTTCTAAACCATGATGAGTACACTGGGATAACAAATCATTGAACCTTTCCAAATACCTATATAGAGATTCTCCCTCTTGTTGTGAAAATGTGCATATTTGCGTCCTAATAGACGATGTTTTGTGCCTAGGGAAAAACTTATTAAAAAGGCAGATGTAAGTTGTTCATATGTCTCAATTGACTCGTAGTCCAAACTATACAGCCACGACTTGGCCTTATCTTTCAGGGAAAATGGGAATAACCTAAGTTTCAAAGCATCATCATCTAAGCCTCTAATTCTTAGAGTACTACAAATTTCCTCAAAATCCCTAACATGGTAATAAGGGTTTTCATTTTATTTCCCCAAAAAGATTGGGAGCATCTGTAAGGTCCCAGGTTTCAGTTCATAGGGTGCCTCCGTTTCAACTAACTTAATACATGAAGGAGGGGTAGTCCTAGTTGGATTCAACAAAGCTTTCAAAGTTGCCATTTCTGGCGCTATCGGAGCAACATGGATTCTCTCCTCAGTCAAAGAACGTTCAAAAACAGACTCTTCAAAATACGGACTTTCTAGATTAAGGTAATCGAGACGCTTCGAACTACTAAGTTTCTCTTTAACAAATCTACCTAGTGCGTCTCTTTTACATTCAGGCATACAATAGAATTTTCTAAATTGGAAGGGTAAGCAAACACAGATCAAGGCCGACTCAAACAAATCAAACCTATTGATTTCTAGCAAACAAAAAGCATGATGGCTCCACTTAGATTGTTTCTAGACCAGCTTCTAATCCTTCGAACGGGAATTCGTTACAATTTAAGCAAATCCCTCTGGAATCAATCCGAGTTAGCGTAAGTTGAATAGAGGCGAGGGAATATCGGTGGAGCTTTGATACCCAAGGCCTCATCGGTATTACAAGGCGGCGCAGTCACGCATTCAACTTACATAAACCGTCAAGAACTTCGAAGTATGCTTAAAAGAGTAACCAATATTTTTCGAATGACTTTCCTGTTAAGCTCGTTACCCTATCGGTCTCGTTCTAGTGAAAATTTTAGGCTTAGGTTCGCGTAGGTTACGTGTTCCTAAAAGGGAACGGTGATGAAATCCGAAACCTTATCTTGTATGGCCAGGCCTTGCCCTTTACTAGAAAAATAAATGTCTGTATTCAGTCCTCAACATATATGCGTACGAAGGAGTCCAGTAACTCGCTGACAGGGGATTCGCGAGTGTTTAGAATCTTACTTCCCGTTCCAGACGGGGGATGAATCGGTTGTAGTCGACTCGGGCCACTGACTCCGATGTCTAGTGTACGAACCCAAGGTGCAGAGACAATATCGTAATTGTCCTCCTTCTCTGCAAACAGTTTATATTTAAAGTACCCTTCCGTAGGGTAATAAAAAAAAATGTCCCAAAGTCCAAAAGTCCAAAAGTCCAAAAAAATAAAGAAAAATTACAAAAGTAATAAACCCTAATACAGTTTTTTTTTTAAATAAAATAAACAAATCCTAAACTAAAATTGTCTAAAATAAAATTTTCTTTTTTTCTGTTCTTTTTGCTTTAATCTTTAGCTCCAAGTCTTTATGAAATCACCAAACTCCTTGGCTCAATTTTCTTTATGATCCAGAACTTGTAGACACAAGATAAATACCCAGAAACATAAAAAAGGACAAAAATAATAAAAATAAAAATAAAAATAAAAATAAAATAAATAAAATAAATAAATAAAATAAAATAAATCTAAAACCCTAAAAACAAGTCCGCGTCGGCGGCGCCAAAAATTGATGTGATTTGTAGATAGTGGTAAAAGTGGTTCGATTCTCAGACTTGTGAAGGATATTAATTAGACTTAAATTCTAATACTAAAATAGAAAACTCACTAAAAATTATAGCAAACTCAATCAAAGATGATATCAATACTAAAAGAAACACCGAGGCTAAGATTCCACTATTTTCCAAATTCAAAGTGATTAAATCAATACTTATATTTGTGCAATTTTCTTGTTTAATTTGATTCTAAAATATTGCAACAAGTAGATTTTCAAAAGTAATAATTGTAAATACCAAGTATGAAGCATCAAAAGTCTTAAAACTAAGCATACTCCATCAAAATAGATCACAATCACTCAAATAAAAATCATATTCAATAATAGTTCAAGGAAAATAATCATATAATTATTGCAAATAAAAAGATAAAATAGAATATACCACTTTTTGTTGGAAAAATAGCTTCCTCTATCGCCTCAGCAATGGGGTTTAGCTCCTCATATTAATCATGATCTCAAAATATGTGTTTGTTGCTCAAAAGATGATTAAAATAGTGAAAAGTAATAACACAGACTGTTTGCAACAGTGTGTTGGTGTTGCAAAACAGCTGCTACAATGGAACTGTTACAGAAAAACTGTTGCTTTGTCGCTGATTTTAAGACCCTAGAATAAGACTGCCCTGAACAACTTAATGTTCTTCAGCTGTTAAACAACGACACTTTTCTGCGACTGTCTACCGAGCGTCAATGTTCTTCTTCTTCAACAGCAGCAGCAGCAGAAACAGAGTTTGGTAAAGCTCTGATTTCTTCTTCTCTGGCTCTCCTTAGGTTCCCAAACTCTCGACACCTCTTCTATATGACCCAAGACATCTATTTATATCAAAAATACCGATTAAATCTCTCCCAAATCTTCCAAAATCTCTTTCCTTCTCTTCACGTCCAAGTTGCGACAATTTCTTGTTTTAAGATTTCTACGCGTTTCTGAGCTTTCCTTTTTATTCTAAACTCTTCCTTAGATAGATACAAATCTTTGGGAAGGTTTACAGCTATTTAATCTCTCTAAAATTCCCTAAAACAGGTCACACACGTGACTTTCCATATTTTCTTGTTGTGAGAAAAATCCGTCGATTGATCCCATTCTAATCGATTTAAACACCCATATCAGATTCCTAGACCCATAAGGAGTCTATCCTATGAAAATCAGAGGTTTAATCGACCTCAAACTTCTTCAAATCACGATTGCCAAAACTGCACTTTTTTCCCGCCAAAAACCTGATTTTTGAATGTTGAAGATGGTTGCCCCTTATCCAGAGTAGGGGTGCGATTAACAACTTCCTGGAAATGGGATGCCCCTTAGTAATTAGGTTACTCCTTATCCAAAGTGAGAGTCCGAATAGCAAATGTCCTCCGGGTGCTTTCCGACAACTTTTCGAGCCAATTTTTTCCAAAAATGTTTATTGGCCAAAAATACCTACAAATAAATAAAACACCAAAATAAGTACAAAAATGAGCCCTAACAACATATAGAATCGAGACAAATCGGACACAAAAATGTGTCTATCAGTTATCTTCTTTTCCACTTTTTATTAGTCACCGATTATCACCAACTGTAGGTAAAGCAGCTAGATCAGTGCTAAACCCCTAAATCCCTTGTATCACCGAGTACGGAAGTTCTCGACTACCGGATTCTATTTACCAAACCACCTAGTAGTAGATCACTCAAGATGTAATTTAAATAAACGCATTAAGATTTATGAATTTATTAGGTTGATATTAGTAGTTAGACTCTTAGATCAAGGACCACTTGCTAACATTTTTTTCACACACAATTGCTCCACGGAATCCTTCTGCAAGGTCTCGTGTTTTCAACTTATGTAAAGAGTCAAGAAACGATTATTTATCCCCTAACTTTCACTAGCTTTAGATCAATTAACAAGTCAATTTAGTATACATCCTAAACGACCTATCAATCAACCATGAATGTATAAACATTCCTGTTAGTAAAAACAAACGATAATCATGTGAAAACTTCAAAGTAGACTTAAAACAAAACTCAAAACATGTCAAGAACTAGGAATTCATCCTCAATCAATAAAATTAGCTACTCATGCTAAGGAGTTCTCACAAAGAATAAATAAAAGAGAAGTGTTGTGTGTGTAGAGGTGTAGAGTTGTCTATAGAAAAGTAGAGAACTTCTCTATTTATAGGCTTCAATGCTCTCCAAATATTTCAAGGAATAGATTCCCTTTCCCTTTATAGCTCAACTTCCAAGTCCAAGTCTTTCTCAAATCTTCCATCTCCTCTTTCCAAATTCGAGCCAAATTCTCCATCCAATTCCAAGTCCAAGTCTTCACACCCCATGAGAGAAACTCACACAAAAATCTGCTATTTTGGTCGCCGGGAAAATCCTGGTACCATCGGGATCCGGCCTGGAACGACACCTGAGTTCTGCTGCCATCAATGGAATATTTTGTTCTGGTGCCGTTATAAGTAACTGTCAAGCTAACAGTCGTCGTTAGTCAACATGTCAAGGTCTGAGAGTCAGCCACTGAGTTAGCTGATCTAAGTCTGTCTTACTGGTCTTACTCATGAGTTGGATCGGTCATCGGCGGGAACGAGTTGACTCGCCGGAGTAGAAAATCAGACAGGGTCTCCTCTGTTTTCTGGGCATTTCTCAGGCCAAATTCAGGCCAATATCTGCACTTCCTGTTAAGAATCCTAACATACATCTAAGTACTACAGCTTGAGCACCAACACTCCTTGTAAACCATTCAGCTCATTCTTTGCAGCTTCAGATTCATCATATTCATGTTTGCAGTCAACAACAAATTCTTCAAACAGATTCAATCTCATCTTTCAATTCGAGTCTCAGATGTTACCAAAGTCTTTAGAACTTGTCTTCTCTGTTAGAACCCATCTCCGATTCACTTTCTTCTTCTCACCGAGTTCTCGATGTCACACAAACCCACCTCCTCAACCACAACAATAGCAGTGAGGTCTTGTTCTTCATCTTCTCTTCATTCCCTTGCCCAGTTACAGCGGCCACCACCATCTGCATCTTTCAAAGATCAAACCCAATTCATTTTCCCCATCTGAATCTCAAAAACCCATTCATTCCTGCTACTGTGATATCACCATAAGCTCAACACCACCGAACCCATTACAGATCTTCAATTTCACCATCTATCGAGATATAAAAACCCTAATTCCTTCTTTTGATTTTAACACCAGCAGCAATTAATTCGACCCATCTCAGCCTCATCCTCTCTGACTTCAACAACACCTTCTTCTTCAAAACCATGTTCTCAGCAGCACAATCAAACCCTTATTCCAGTTCTGATCTTCTTCTCTTTTAATTCTTCAACGACGCCTTCAATCCGTCCCTCAATCTCTCAGTCTCACTCAGTAGCAGCCGCTGCTCTTTCTGCTCTTCCGATGGGTAAATGATTTGAATGAGAGACTCTCGAGACTGTAGGGTTAGGTAATAGACTAGAGTAGGATATGTACACCCCAGTAACTTTGATAAGTGTTACCCATCTGGCATCCCCCTTAACCTCGGCTGGCCTGTCTATAGTGCTCCTCCAAAAGAGTTGGCCCTTAACATTGACTAGGCTGCAGATAGTGTTCGCCTATGAAATGGTACATTTGCCCTTTTTACTCAAATTGGGTGATTTGTTTTTTTTTCCTCCGTGCGACTCCAAAGTAGCTATAAAATTCAAAACACACGTAAAATACATTATTTACAAGAAAAATAGCAAAGAAAGCATAACCAATAGATAATAAATAAGGTTTATTCTACATCCTATCAAATTCCCCCACACTTAGACTTTGCTAGTCCTCGAGCAAATCAAACTAAAACTTACAACTTCAAAGCGTTTCAGCGTCCCAAGCATCCAAAGTGTTATGAGGACATAGAGTTTCTGCATGCTAGTAATAAGAAGTTAGAAATACTAAAGAACATATTCTCATTCTTAAATGTTGAGTGAGAAATAACCACACCATAATGAGAGAACGCGTGTTTGAGAAGTGATTAATAAGCATTTCGCCTCGACTTCTGCCTCACCAAAAAGGGTTTTATGAAATTGCACTCAAAAGACGTACTTTTATGGTTCTCACATGTGTGCAAGTAGAAATAAAGAGAGAAATCCTACAACACGTTGAATGGTGGGAAGGAAAACTTCCGAAATATTTTAAACACCCACATCTTTTATATTTTGAAAAACCATTTTTTTGACAATCTCTAAGAAAGGAAATCAATCACTATTATCGAGGATGAGATTACTTACTCACCTTCCGATTGCAATGATGATAACACCACTCTCACAGCATCCTGTAGAAACGTCTTCCACCCCTCGTCTTTATCTTCTTGGTCTTCGTCTTTGACTTCAACTATTGATGATAAACTCTCGAACTTCGTAGATCCTTGACAATTTGTAATTCTTTACCTTAAAATCCTTGTCACTTGAAACTTCCTTATAGATTTTCCTTCCCCACGGCTTATTAAAATAAATAAAAAAATAAAATTTCTCTTGTCTCATTTTTTTCTTTCTTTCTTTCTTTCTCTTTTTT